>NW_026602131.1:0-24512 GCF_029448725.1 Salvelinus fontinalis | reverse complement strand
TGTTAACCTGTTGGGGATGGGGGCGCTGTTTAGACTATTTATGCTAATGTGGCTAATTTTTTAAACGGCTTCCCACAAAATCCTTGATCGTACAATATGCATATTATTATTATTATTGGATAGAAAACAGTCTATAGTTTCTATAGGAGTTGAAATTTTGTCTCTAAGTGGAACAGAGCCCATTCTACAGCAATTTCCCTGACATGGAGTCAGATTTGAGAAACGTTGGCCACTTTTCTGAAGTCATTTAAACGGGCACTGTCGTTGCTATGACTATACGGACACTTCTTACGTCTTCCCCTGGATGCCTTTACGTGATGACGATTCCAACGGGCTCGATTGCTCGTTCACAGGCACTACAAATGAAAAAAACCTTTAGCTAGCAAGTCTTTTCTTGCTGCGTAACGCGCGTGGAAGACACCGACCCTCTCCTGTTCCAAGCATTAGTTTAGCCTGTTATATTTCTCCGGTCATCTTTTCACTCGTTATAGGAGTTACAAACATCACAAAGTAGTTAATTTAAAGCGTTTTATAGCAATTTATATCCGTTTAGTGCGATTTTGGGACATTTATTTTTGCAACGATGTGAAAAGTTGGGAACGCTTTTCAGTTCATCCCGAACGTAGTTGACATTTCCACATGGCAAGAGGACAGCTTTCCACCAAAAGACGATTTCTCCCAAGAAAGGATCCTTTGCCCAAGATACTGATGGAAGAACAGCTCAAGGTAGGACATTTTTATTATGATAAATCGTGTTTCTGTCGAAACATTTTAGTGGCTTAGGACGCCATGTTTTTTGACGTAGCTTCGCTTGGCGCAAACTGTATTGAAAAGTAAGGATAAATTAAAAAATGTAATAACGCAATTGTATTAAGAATTAAATTGTCTATCAATCCCTGTCCACCCTATATTTTTTAGTCACGTTTATGAGTATTTATGTATAAGAGTAGATCACTGTCTAAGTGGCGCAAGGACAAATTCTGACCAGCTGAGTTACATTTCACATTGTCTAACCATGATTTTGGTGGCTAAATATAAACATTTTCGATCAAACTGTATATGCATGTTGTAATGTGATGTTACAGGAGTGTCATCGGAAGAATTCTGAGAAGGTTAGTGAAAAAATTAATATCTTTTGGCGATGTTGACTTTTATCGCTCACTTTGGCTAGAATCAATGCTGGGCTGCTAATTGCTATGTGCTAAGCTAATATAACGATTTATTGTGTTTTCGCTGTAAGACACTTAGAAAATCTGAAATATTGTCTGTATTCACAGGATCTGTGTCTTTCGATTCGTGTATGCTGTGTATTTTTACGAAATGTTTGATGATTAGTAGTTAGGTAAACACGTTGCTCATTGTAATTATTCTAGTCCATTTGTGATGGTGGGTGCAATTGTAAACTATGCCATATACCTGAAATATGCACTTTTTTCTAACAAAACCTATCCCATACCATAAATATGTTATCAGACTGTCATCTAATGAGTTTTTTTGTTGGTTAGGGGCTATAAATATCTTAGTTTAGCCGAATTGGTGATGGCTACTGGTGTTGGTGGACAAATAAAAGATGGTGGAATATGCTAATGTGTTTTTAGGTAATAGATGTACATCTTTACATATTGTGTCTTCCCTGTAAAACATTTTAAAAATCGGAAATGTTGACTGGATTCATAAGATCTGTGTCTTTCATTAGCTGTATTGGACTTTAATGTGTGAAAGTTAAATATTTTAAAAAAATATTTTTTTTGAATTTCGCGGCACTGGTTTTTCAGTGGGGGGGGGGGGGGTGTGCCGCTAGCGCCACGCTGATCCTAGACAGGTTAAGCCAATGGGTTTTTGGTTTTAGTTTTGTCTTGCCTTCACCTGTTCAACATTGCATCTTATTGGCTGGTTTGCGTAGCTTGTTTACGAGGGAGGATGTTTCAGTTAGAATTGTCCCAGCGAACAAGCACCAAACCAGCGGTAAGTTCTTGGTTGCAAAGCACTGTACGTCAACAGGGATTTTTATACTCCCAAATGATGATTTAAATGTACAATTTACATCAATTTGTTTGTAAATGTTATTCGAACATCACACATAAGATGCAGTGTTTTTTGGTGAATATTTGTTGTGCATTTTGTTGTAGAGAATTCCCGCTAATACTAGCTAGCAACTTACTGTGTGTGGTGGGGAGTTTGTATATTTTGTACATTGCGTGAGTGCAGAGTTGGATGGTGAGCCATGCATTGCATGACGTGCAATTTTGTGCTGTTTCTATCAGGTACATTGTACAAAATATTATATTGTATATTGTAATTCTTGTATTATTTTGGTAACTACATTGCTACATTGCCCAGTGAACAAGCACCAAACCAGCGTGCGTGAGTGCAGAGTTGGATGGTGAGCCGTACATTGCATGACGTGCAATTTCTATCAGAATAAAGCTCCATGACTGGTGCTACAAGTTGGAGTTCGTGTCGATGATTGATTGTACACAACGCAAGAAGAGTATTGTTACAGACAATTTTGAGGTGACAGACAGTGACACATTCAATACAGCCTTGCACACTCTGATCTAGGGTGTAATCATTAGTCCAAAAGTTGTAAACCAGAGTTTCTATTGGACAAATTCCGGTATGTTTATCCTCGTTTCATTCTGTTTGCTTCCATTTAAGAAATGTTTTTGAACAGAATCGGGGGAATGAATACACCCCTTATCATGCTAAACATAGTTCACTTTCATAGCAGTCACGCTGTATTCTTTATCGCATCTATGTGCTCCCCTCATCTCAAATTTTCTCTTCGCTTGTGGACTTCAACACACAACACATCAGCTGTATGTGACCAGGTAAAGAAAAAATTCCAATCCAAACCATATCATATCATAACCACTACACACAGCCTACATCGTTGTCAACATTTTAGCTAAAGTAATGTCATAGTCAAAATAGCTAATAGAATGAACGTGTTAGTAAACATGCTACAATCATGCAGTAATGTTACAGTGTACAGTCAGTAAGCAAGTTTAGCACTTACACCGGCGGGCCCCGGTGGAAATATTAAACCAAAAGCTTACCTTGACTTTGAAGAGCTCCAGTGTTGTGTTGGATAGTCATAGCTAGCTAGCTAACATAGCATCCTTCTGTTTGAGCAGCGTGTTTGAGTAGGCTAAACTAGCTAGCTGCATTTGCTAGCTACAGTAAGTAGCTAAGTGAAACTGAAAGTTTAAAAAGACAATCTCACTATCTCTCTCTTGTTTCTTCGTTTTTGGAGGAAATTAATTTGTTCTAAACTGTTGAACTATTGTCTTTTGCTTTCTTTGAGTCAACTACTCACCACAATTTATGCACTGCAGTGCTAGCTAGCTGTAGCGTATGCTTTTAGTACTATATTCGTTCTCTGATCCTTTGAGTGGGTGGACAACACGTCAGTTCATGTTGCAAGAGCTCTGACAGGTTGGAAGATGTCCTCCAGAACTTTTCATAATTACTGTGAAAGTCAATGTACCCAGAGGAGGATGGAAGCTAGCTGTCCTCCGGCTACACCACGGCGCTACCCTACAGAGTGCTGTTGAGGCTAATGTAGACCTTCATTGCAAAAAAAGAGTGGTTTAATCAATTATTTGGTGACACGTGAATATATTTAGTATAGTTTTATCTAAAAAGGATAACTTCTTAAATACTTCAACATTTTTATTTTTAGGAAATTCACTGAGGAGTATGGTCCTTAACCCACAGGTGAAACATTAATCTGAATGATCTTTAGCCTGGTATCAGTTCAACGACCTGCACTAAAAGGTTGGCCTCTTGCCAAATGTTTATGGATAATAACACCTTAATTGTCTCTGTGTTTTGTGTCACTATACAACAGGTCTTGGACGGTTTTCATGCAGTGTAGACCTTTCCTGCAGTCAGATGACCTAGTGGCCTCATGGGTGGAATGTTTTCAATATTTTTCATGATTTCATAATTAATAAACATAATAAGCCGCAGAAAATCCTGTGTTTTTATGTCAAATGATTTTGTTATATTTCAGCCTTCTATAATGTATATAAAGTGTAACTTTGGGATAACCAGCCATAAAATAACACAGCATATGTCACAACAGGTGTAAATAATGGGTCATGACAGTGTTATGACCATATAATGACAGGTTATGACCGTGTCTTAATAATTTATCTTCTTATGGCTTGGGGGCGGTATTTCGACGTCTGGTTGAGAAGCGTGCTCAAAGTAAACTGCCTGTTACTCAGGCCCAGAAGCTAGGATATGCATTTCCAAAACTGTTAAAATAATGTCTGTGAGTATAATAGAACTGATATGGCAGGCGAAAACCTGAGGAAAATCCATCCAGGAAGTGGGATTTTGTTGATATGGGTTTTTTCAATTGAAAGCCTATAGAGTATCTAATGGGTTAGGACCCAGAATGCAGTTCCTATGGCTTCCACTAGATGTCAACAGTCTTTAGACATTGTTTCAGGCTTGTTTTCTGAAAAGTAAAGAAAAAGGAGACCTTTCTGTCTGTGGACTGAGGAAGAATGCAGAGCTGGTTTGTGCGGATGACCGAGTGCATGCCCTTCGTTGTTTTTCCTTTCTATTGAAGACGCTATTGTCCGGTTGAAATATTATGGATTATTTAAACAATTGACAACCTGAGGATTAGTTATTAACATCGTTCGACATATTTCAACAAACTTTACCAGTACTATTAGGATGTATTCGTCTGCATGTTTTGACTGCCTTTGAGCCAGTGGATTACTGAACAAAAGCTGCCAACAAAACAGATTTTTTGGGATATAAAGAGGGATTTTATCAAACAAAACAAACATTTATTATGTAGCTGGGACTTTTGTGACTGCAACCATATGAAGATCTTCAAAGATAAGTGATTAATTTTATCGCTGTTTCTGACTTTTGTAATTCCTTTACTTGTTTGTAAAATGTTTGAATGCTTTTGTAAGCGGGGCGCTGTCCTCAGATAATCGCATGGTATGCTTTTGCCGTAAAGCCTTTTTGAAATCTGACAAAGTGGCTGGATAAACAAGAAGTTCATCTTTAAGCCGATGTATAACACTTGTATTTTTTATGAATGTTTATTATGACTATTTCTGTATTTTGAATTTGGCGCTCTGCAATTTCACTGGATGTTGTCGAGGTGGGTCGCTAGCGGAACGTCTGCGCCAGAAAGGTTAACGCGTTATGACACTGGGTGTCAAGTAAAGTAAAGGTCCCTACGTGAATTTACAATGTATGGTTGTACTTGTCCATAAGCATCAGACCCCATCGAAGGGTTGTCCTTGTGGTGTCAGTACCAGCAGCAAACAGGTTGGTCACAGAAGATATCAGGTTGTTTTCTTGATAGTGAGTGTCCATACTTCCTTATTCATGAAAGGCACAGACTCATGGGTAACATGGGATAATCCACCCCCAGAAATAAAAACCATGAAACTCTTGTCAATTTGGTGAAAGCCTATGTTCTATCAGTGGGTAAAAAATTGATTTGTAGCTATGATTTAACTTCTAAGTGGTCCGTCAGTGAAATCAGGAAATTGTATAGGGACGTAATCAAAACTACATATTTCAATGCTTGAAGGAAGTCAGGGGTCATTTTGCAAGCCAATGCTAACTAGCGTTAGCTCAATGACTGGAAGTCTATGGGTATTTTCTTACGAATATCTGCATGTGAATGACGCCTAGTGGAGGCGGAGGAAATAGGAATCTGCTCTATTTAGGCGAACTCCACTCCAGAGTTTTGCTTCCTGTCTAGAAAGTGCTAAAGAGCAGACTGTTATTTTCTTGTCCTCTGTTATGCAGCTTTCACCTTTACGAGCACTGCCTACCGCTTCGCCTGGATAGATAGATATTAGTCCAGCTACCATAGTTTTGGCCTTCATTTATGTCCAGCAATGGCCTGTATGAGTGAGTTAAGGCCTAACCTTGGTACAGCATACAGCTGTTAAGCCTCGATAGATACCCATAGACTTCCAGTCATTGCGCTAACGCTAGTTAGCATTGGCTCACGACACCACCTCGAACTTCCTTCATACGTGACACAGAGACATAAAAATGGTATCCACGAGTTTATCAGTAGACTGTTGTGATGCTGGAGATAACGACTATGAGGTTTGAAAAGTGGTGAAATTCATACCTTGTCATACCTTTGCTTTCTGCTTTTGAACAAGGAACAAAGCCTCTATACATGTGAAGGTTGGGAGTCTCCATCATTCCACTAACCAACTCCTTTACATCCTCCTGGTTGGGAGTCTCCATCATTTCACTAACCAACTCCTTTACATCCTACTGGTTGGGAGTCTCTATCATTCCACTAACCAACTCCTTTACATCCTTCTGGTTGGGAGTCTCCATCATTCCACTGACCAACTCCTTTACATCCTTCTGGTTGGGGGTCTCCATCATTCCACTAACCAACTCCTTTACATCCTTCTGGTTGGGAGTCTCCATCATTCCACTAACCAACTCCTTTACATCCTTCTGGTTGGGAGTCTCCATCATTCCACTAACCAACTCCTTTACATCCTTCTGGTTGGGAGTCTCCATCATTCCACTAACCAACTCATTTACATCCTTCTGGTTGGGAGTCTCCATCATTCCACTGACCAACTCCTTTACATCCTTTTGGTTGGGAGTCTCCATCATTCCACTAACCAACTCCTTTACATCCTTCTGGTTGGGCGTCTCCATCATTCCACTAACCAACACCTTTACATCCTTCTGGTTGGGAGTCTCCATCATTCCACTAACCAACTCCTTTACATCCTTCTGGTTGGGAGTTTCCATCATTCCACTAACCAACTCCTTTACATCCTTCTGGTTGCTATCAACATTTTTCAGCATTAGGCTTGTGATTGTTTGACCACGGGCCCAACCATGGAAATATGTTGTACAGTTTATCTCACCATACAAATAAGTAAGTGTGAATAATAAAAGGTTTTAAGTACAGTATTCTTATATTCTATAACAACTTTAGAGTGAATGTGAAGACAGTACCCCAATAGAGGCAGAACCTGTAAAGCGTAGGCTCTCATTGGCGTAGTCCACCATGCCTTGGAACTGGGCGTCAGAGAATTCAAATCTGCTGCCGTACACAATGGCAGAGATTATGTTGGAGGCAGCGTAATTCACGGGGGGCTGTTGTGTCAAATATCTTACCTGTTACAAAGGCAGACAACAGAGTAACATTTTGGTAGAGCTTTACATAAAATCTAATCCTTCTACTACTGTTTATACTATTTGCTCTAACATGAAATAGTAAGAGCCGTGGATGTCCATTCCTGACCTATAGGGGGGTGTAAGAGGCACCCTCTGACAGACGAAGCAAACACACAGAGCTATTGCCTAATCCCCCCAAAAGGTTGTTACTCATTCTTTAGCTCCTTGTCTGCAGTTCAAATCAAATCAAATGTATTTATATAGCCCTTCTTACATCAGCTGATATCTCAAAGTGCTGTACAGAAACCCAGCCTAAAACCCCAAACAGCAAGCAATGCAGGTGTAGAAGAAGTTCTATTCAGTGTTTTAACGAGGGTGTAATATAGAGGAACATCTCTCAGGATGAGGACAGGTATAGTAGTGACCTTACATAGATTATGATCAGACCATGCTATAATTTAGTCAATGATCTCCAGGCTTGTAAGTATTATTCTTGTCTTTCTTAAATACTTCAACCAAGTAACGAATCTCCTCTATGATTTTCTCTAATGCCCCTTTCTTGCACATTCCTAAGTGTCTCATCTATATCCATGAGTCTCCATTGGCAAACAGAATCACTGTGGAAAAAAGAGATTTGGAATTATCTCAAGGAAACAATGTGTGATACAGCATAAGTGAAATATTAGTAAACTATCCAAAAATCAGTCATTCATAATTGTTTAACATGTCCTTGGTTGGTATCTGTGGACATGCAGGTGATGCCACTGTCCCCAGATTCCTCTGCATGGTTGAACAACGCTTGCTTCACCATCTTGTATCCTGCCCGATGACCTCTTTCTTGCGTCCCAATTTAACCGTAAGAGCTGAACAGATATAAGTAACAGATAAAGGGCTATTTGAGGAGCGCAACGAAAATAAGCCTTAGTGTGTTACTGTGTTAATCCTCAATAATTGTTTTATGTATATATTGATGTGATTAGGTCACCATCTGGTCAACTTTGTTCAAACTGAACTTCTGTGCCCCTAGGTAGCAACATAATCATACACTGAAGGCACAAAACACTAAGAACACCTTCCTCATATTGAATCTGTACCTCCCCCTTTTGCCCTCAGAACAGCCTCAATTCGTCGAGGCATGGACTCTACAAGGTGGGGATGTTTTTCAGCGGCAGGGACTGGGAGACTAGTCAGGATTGAGGGAAAGATGAATGTAGCAAAGTACAGAAAGATCCTTGATGAAAACCTGCTCCAGAGCACTCAGGACCTCAGACTGGGGCGAAGGTTCACCTTCCAACAGGACAACGACCCTAAGCACACAGCCAAGACAGCGCAGGAGTCTTTGAATGTCCCTGAGCCGCCCAGCCAGAGTCCAAACTTGCAGACATGCAGGTGTTACCCCAAAAGAGACAACAGAATCAATAGATTTTTATCAACACTTGATTTATTGGATGTTGTAAAAAAAAAACATATTACTATTGGCACAGAGCACTGTCCAGCACAGCTGTGGAAAGGCTGAGCACTAGCTTTACATTTAAGCAAATTATACAAAACTTAAATGATATTTTACGTCGTACATTCATTATGCTTTACAGCATTGGAGACTGGTGGGAGGAGCTATAGGAGGATGGGCTCATTGTAATGGCTGGAATGGCTGGAATGGAATTAATGGAGCAGTCAAACATGTGGTTTCCATATGTATGATCTGTTTGAAACTGTTCCAATTATTCCATTCCAGCCATTACAATGAGCCAGTCCTCCTATAGCTCCTCCCACCAGTCTCCACTCCTTTACAGATAATCAAATGTTCCATACATTTATAAGAAGAGATACATGTAGCCTTACTTAAAACTTCTTTGGGACTGGGGGGCAGTATTGAGTAGCTTGGATGAATAAGGTGCCCAGAGTAAACTGCTTGCTACTCATGCCCAGAAGCTAGAATATGCATATAATTAGTAGATTTGGATAGAAAACACTGAAGTTTCTAAAACTGTTTGAATGATGTCTGTGAGTATAACAGAACTCATATGGCAGGTAAAAACCTGAGAAAAAATCCAACCAGGAAGTGGGAGGTTTGTAGTTTTTCAAGTCATTGCCTATCCAATATACAGTGTCTATGGGGTCATATTGCACTTCCTAAGGCTTCCACTAGATGTCAACAGTCTCCATAACCTTGTTTCAGGCTTCTGCTGTTAACCTTTCACGAGTATCTACCCCGGATCCGGGAGCACCCCCCACCCCCCCCCACACTGATTAGCATCGCTAGCATAGCGTCACAATTAAATAGTAGCATCTAAATATCATTAAATCACAAGTCCAAGACACCTAATGAAAGATACAGATCTTGTGAATAAAGTCACCATTTCAGATTTTTAAAATGTTTTACAGGGAAGACAAAATATGTAAATCTATTAGCTAACCATGTTAGCAAAAGACACACTTTTTCTTTGTCCACCATTTTTTCTCAACACCAGTAGCTATCACCAATTCGGCTAAACTAAGATATTGATAGCCACTAACCAAGAAAAAACCTCATCAGATGACAGTCTGATAACATATTTATGGTATAGGATAGGTTTTGTTAGAAAAATGTGCATATTTCAGGTATAAATCATAGTTTGCCATTGCAGCCAGCATCACAAATCTCACCAAAGCTCCTAGAATTACTACAGACAGCAACCTGTATTACCAATTTACTCATCATAAAACATTTCTTAAAAATACACAGCACATAGCAATGGACAGACACAGATCTTGTGAATTCAGACAACATTTCAGATTTTGTAAGTGTTTTACGGCGAAAACACAATAAATCGTTATATTAGCATACCACATACGCAAACGTTACCCGAGCACTGATTCTAGCCAAAGAGAGCGATATCATATCATCGGCAAAATATATTAATTTTTTCACTAACCTTCTCAGAATTCTTCAGATGACACTCCTGTAACATCATATTACAACATACATATACAGTTTGTTCGAAAATGTGCATATTTAGCCATAAAAAAACGTGGTTATACAATGAAAATAGTAGCAAAACAAGCCTGGAAATGTAGGTCGCCATCTTTGTGTGATCTAGTTTAATCAATAGCTAATCATATACTTGACTAAAAAATACAGGGTTGACAGGAATCGAAAGACAAATTAGTTCTTAATGCAATCGCTGATTTACATTTTTTAAATTATCCTTACTTTTCAATACAGGTTGCGCCAAGCGAAGCTATAGAAAACAAGATGGCGGCGTAAGCTTTAACATTTTTCGACAGAAACACGATTTATCATCATAAATTGTTCTTACTGTGAGCTGTTCTTCCATCAGAATCTTGGGCAAAGAATCCTTTCTTGGGTTTAATCTTCTTTTGGTCGAAAGATGTCCACTTGTCCATCGAAATGCCCACTAACGTACGACCGGGAGCCCGAAATGTGCCCAGCGCGTCAAAGTGCACAACAAAGCAATGCCTCAAAATCGCACTAAAAGAATATAAATTGCTATACAACGGTTCAAATTAACTACCTTATGATGCTGTTAACACCTATAACGGGTGAAAACATGACCGGAGAAATATTACTGGCTACACTAATGCTTGGAAAAAGAGCAGGGCGGTGTCCACCGCGCGTCCGGCGCAGCTGTAAAAGAGTTCCTACCTACAGGTTTTTTTCTTTTATAGTGGCTGTGATTGCGCAATCGATACCATTCAAAGCGTCATCACGTAAAGGCATCCAGGGGAAGACGTAAGCAGTGTCCGTATCCTCATAGCGTTCACAGTGGCCTTTAAACTGACTCCAGATCAGGGGCCAAAATGTGTGAAATCTGACTCCATGTCAGGGAAATTGCTGTAGAATGAGTTCTGTTCCACTCAGAGACAAAATTCCAACGGCTATAGAAACTAGAGTGTTTTCTATCCAATAATAGTGGTAATATGCATATTGTACAATCAAGAATTGAGTAGGAAGCCGTTTCATCTGTAGAGACAATTATGCTAATTTGAAACAGCACCCCCTATAGTCGCAAGAAGTTAAGGGGGAGAGATTAAGAGCTGTTTGAGTCAGTCAGGTGTCTGGCAGAATGCCATGAGCTCAGTCTGGCGCGCGGCCATGAGAGTTAGCTGAGTTCCTTTTCATTTCTAAAGACAAATGAATTGTCCGGTTGAAACATTATTGAAGATTTATGATAAAAACATCCTAAAGATTGATTCTATACATCGTTTGACATGTTTCAACGAACTGTAATATATCTTTTTTGACTTTTCGTCCAACTAAGTGATCGCGCGTTGAGCATTTGGATTACTGGGCTAAACGCGCGGGGAAAAAGGAGTTATTTGGACATAAATTATGGACTTTATCGAACAAAACAAACATTTATTGTGGAACAGGGATTCCTGGGAGTGCATTCCGATGAAGATCATCAAAGGTAAGTGAATATTTATAACGCTATTTCTGAGTTTTGTGACACCTCTCCTTCTTTGGAAAATGGCTGTATGTTTTTTTGTGACTTTGCACTGACCAAACATAATCGCAAGATATGCTTTAGCTGTAAAGCCTTTTTAAATCAGACACTGTGGCTGGATTAACCAGGAGTTTATCAAATATTAATTTTCACAGAGAACTGGCATGGGGCCTACTACGACTACGTATATCCTCCCCTAGTCTCAGCGACTGAGCACTATTCGGTTTGTTTCTGCAGATCCACTAACATAACACATGTATCTCCTAACTTCTTATCAAGTTGGCTCCGGGGGTCCCCATGGGCTTGGCTATCAGGTCTCCAAGGCCAGGGCTCAGGAGCTAAGCCAAGGGTGCAGGAGACACTGGGCAGCATTGGCCCTCCTCTCAGGCATGAAGTCCAACATGCACAACAGAAAGTCAGAGAACAGAGAGGCCTCCTTCAGCAGGAAGTGGTATTTCTCCACCAGCACCTCATACAGACCCCAGTATCGCAGCACCCCGATACGATTCATTTCACCTGGGAAACCACGCAACAGAAAGGAGGGAGAAGAAAGAGAGAGGCAGTAAAACAGAGAGGAGGGGGAGGAAAGAGAGAGCAGGTGAAACAGAGAGGAGGGAGAGGAAAGAGAGAGGGTGAAACAAAGAGGAGGGATAGGAAAGAGAGAGGGTGAAACAGAGAGGGAGCGGAAAGAGAGAGGAGGTGAAACAGAGAGGAGGGAGAGGAAGTAGAGAAGAGTTGAAACAGAGAGGAGGGAGAGGACAGAGAGAGGAGGGAGAAGAAGGAGAGAAGAGGTGAAACAGAGGAGGGAGATGAAAGAGAGAAGAGGTGAAACAGAGAGGGGGATAGGAAAGAGAGAGGGTGAAACAGAGCAGAGGGGGAGGAAAGAGAGAGGGTGAAACAGAGAGAAGGAAGGGAAAGAGAGAGGTGAATACAAGGAAGCTTTTTGACTCTGAGAGAAAAAGTATTTAATGTAATTTTGTCTTAAATTAAACCCAATAATTCGTCACCTCACAGTCCTTTCTCTAAGTTGGAATAATTTGACTGTTTTCAATGCAATGTCCTTCACTCACCTCTGCGATTGAAGTACTCCACTGAATATTTCCCAGACAAGGCTACTGCTGCTGGGATTTTGCCAAGGAGTTCAATTATATGAGCGATGTGGTCTGGAGGGAACAGAACCAAAATCCCACTGAAAAAAACAACTAAGCACAATGTTGGACATTGTTGACACAATGTTGTCTCCATCGAATCCTGTGTCAATATTTTCCACGCCTACCTTCCTCTAAGGAAAAGGTCTTCCCAGCTTTGGGCTCAAACAACGAATCTCCAGTGACCAACTCAAACGCCTAGAGTAAAAAGAAGAGAAGCTGAATGGCCAGAAACTATTCTGCAGCGGCACCTACTTAGCTTAGTGCTAGTAGGACGGGTCAATTTGTCTTGATGACAAAGGGGGGGGTGAACTGGAAGAGTAACTAAACAGTTAAATGATCCAAGTGAATCAGGTACCGGAGAGATCATGGTTGTTCTTCAGTGAAGCTGCAAACATATGCAGACTATAAGTGTTGTTGGTGATGGTGGTTGTATGGGGGTTTTGTGGTGGTTGTTTGGTGGTTGTATAGTGGTTGTATGGGGGTTTTATGGTGGTTGTTTGGTGGTTGTATGGTGGTTGTATGGTGGTTGTATAGTGGTTGTATAGTGGTTGTATGGTGGTTGTATGGTGGTTGTATAGGGGTTTTATAGTGGTTGTATGGTGGTTGTATGGTGGTTGTATGGTGGTTTTATGGTGGTTGTATAGTGGTTGCATGGTGGTTGCATGGTGGTTGCATGGTGGTTGTATGGTGGTTGTATGGTGGTTGCATGGACGTTGACTCTCTCACCAAGCAGGCTACACTCCAGATGTCTGCTGGTGGGCCGTAGTCAGAGCCCAGTAGAACCTCTAGTGAGCGGTACTGACAGGTCTGGATCTCCTCACAGAAATGTTTGTACTGGAATGTCACAAAGCAACGGCACAGAGTAAAATACAGTTCTGATCCCAGGGCAGTATTCCACACAAGTCCCTCTTATTTTGCAACCAACTACTGAGTATGGGTGGAGGTTCAGCAATGGCAACGGTTCATAAAGAAGTCGGAAATCCGTATGACGTCATTGTTTTAGCACTATCCACAGAGTTTTTAAACTATAGTGTGCAACATGGTTCAATGTGCCAGTAAATCAGCACAATCAGATCTTTCAGTTTTTCAATGTGGCCTCGTCTTAGAGCTAAAACTGAAATCATGTATACTGTGCTAATGACGATTTAAAAAACAGAGTAATGGAGATCAATGTAAAATACGGCAAACTTAGCAAAATACATATTTGTGATAAATGCATGGGGGCCCTCAATTTTATGCACCTCCGCTATTGCTGACTGACTGATCAATACCCACCACCCAACAGGAGCTTCCCAGGTCAGCAATCTTTACTGTGACCTCCTTCAGACTGAAGGGAGTCACCAGGTCCTTCTCTGGATAGACAGTAAGAGATGAACAACATACAGTAGAGGGTTATGATCTGATTGAGACACTTCAACAGCATACTGGACACAGTCAACCTGAAGTGACAAACAGGCAGAATACACAATGCATCTACATCTAAAGGTGACATAGAAACAGAATACTAGCCTTCAGTAAAGTGTCATGTGCAGTAAACAGATGTATCATCTGGTGTGATGACATCACAGAGTTCTAGAACATCTGTAGCTGAACAGTCACATGACCTTACAGAGTTCTAGAACATCTGTAGCTGAACAGTCACATGACCTTACAGAGTTCTAGAGTATCTGTAGATGAACAGTCACATGACCTTACAGAGATCTATAATAACTGTAGCTGAACAGTCATGACCTTACAGAGAGCTATAATATCTGTAGCTAAACAGTCATGACCTTACAGAGATCTATAATATCTGTAGCTAAACAGTCACGACCTTACAGAGATCTATAATATCTGTAGCTGAACAGTCACGACCTTACAGAGATCTATAATATCTGTAGCTGAACAGTCATGACCTTAGAGAGATCTATAATATCTGTAGCTGAACAGTCATGACGTCACAGAGTTCTAGAATATCTGTAACTGAACAGTCACATGACCTTACAGCGTTCTGGAACATCTGTAGCAAAACAGTCATATGACCATACAGAGCCGCTTATATTGAATAAAGTCACCTTGTACGATGGAGATTTACAAGCGTATCAAAACGTCACGTCAGGGTAAACCTACTCGAAACACAGCCCTTATTTTAAGTGTTCCTAAAATCTCCTATGGGAAAAATGAATGGTGGAAAAACGATTGGAACCATTTCCCTGTTTGACCGCTAGGTTTTATGGGTATTATGACACCTCCACTGCGGGGTTCTATTATGTAGCTGAACAGTGAACACTACCTGCTCTACTCATCGACTTGGCATCTTTCCCAGGGAATGGAGGACATGCACTGCCCCCTGCTGTCGGTTTTGGGTTCTGCTCCTCCAAACAAAGCAGTATATTTTCAGGCTTGATGTCTGTGTGGATGATTTTACATTGAGTGTGCAGGTAGTCCAACGCCTGAAGAACCTACAGGGAGAGGGTGATGGCACTGTTAACCCAAAACAACTCCTGCATCAAACTAAAGACGCATGCAGAGAGTGTGGTGATTTCCATAATGACGTTTCTACTCATCTTCTATGAACACTGTCACTCTCTGACCTGAGCAATGACCTGTTTGACCCAAGAAAGCGATAGTCCTGGGTTCCCAAAACAGACCTGCCAACAGCAGAGGTCTGGTCCTAACAGCTCCAGCACTAAGCATACATCTACACACAGGAGGTCAAGGAACCAAACACATCTGAACTCTGAACTTTGACTCCTCATTGTGAGTGTGTGTGTGTGTGTGTGTGTGTGTGTGTGTGTGTGTGTGTGTGTGTGTGTGTGTGTGTGTGTGTGTGTGTGTGTGTGTGTGTGTGTGTGTGTGTGTGTGTGTGTGTGTGTGTGTGTGTGTGTGTGTGTGTGTGTGTTTGATGAATGTGCAGTCTATGGAAGGATACGGACTCCGTTGATCCCAGCTATCTTAAACTCATCCAGCAGTTGGACTATTCTCCGGCTGTGGGGGTGACGAGCCGTGGGACCACTGGCCTGAGGGGGGGGGGGGGGAGAGTTCAGACTCAGAGTCCGGACTATACTGACAAGAACTTGTTTAAATAGAAAGATAGAGATGGGTCTGTATGAGACAAGGGAGAAAAATAATGAACCTTGAAAACATCGGATGTCTGTGAATAAGTCTGGCAGAAAAAGATAAATAACATGAGGTGGACTAAGAGTAAAAATAGTTACTACTGTTTGCCCTTAGGGGTTGAGGACGAGAAAGAGATTGAGGAAGCAATAAATAACCTAAGGTGAGAATTCAGAGAGAAGAAGAGACTCACACAACGTAGCAGAGTCAATTCATCTTGCCCAGCCTGTGTGAATCCTTCTCCACTCTTCAAAACCTTCACGGCCACTCGCCTGCCCAACCTGTCCACATACAGTTGACTTTTATTAATCACACTGCAGCTTTCACTATATGCCAAGAAGGGGAGATTTGAGTATATGCTGACACTGTAACATAATGAATGTACCTGAGGTCCAAGCAGAGCCAAACAGTGGCGAAGTATCCCCAGCCCAACTTAGACACAACCTGGTATCTCCTGTTGAAGGTGTCTCCAATGTGAACAGGGTGGTACCCCCCTATTGAAACATGCAGGATGAGAACAATAGATGTTACACCTCCAACTGCTCTATTTACTGTCTGGTAACAGACTATTTATATGCTGGAATGGAATGAATAGGACAGAAAGACATGTAAGGAGCGGTAGGTAGGTAGCCTAGCTCTTAAGAGCATTGGGCCAGTAACAGAGTTAGTATAGCGGTAGGTAGGTAGCCTAGCTCTTAAGAGCTTTGGTCCAGTAACAGAGTTAGTATAGTGGTAGGTAGGTAGCCTAGCTCTTAAGAGCATTGGGCCAGTAACAGAGTTAGTATAGCGATAGGTAGGTAGCCTAGCTCTTAAGAACTTTGGGCCAGTAACAGAGTTAGTATAGTGGTAGGTAGGTAGCCTAGCTCTTAAGAGCTTTGGTCCAGTAACAGAGTTAGTAGAGCAGTAGGTAGGTAGCCTAGCTCTTAAGAGCTTTGGGCCAGTAACAGAGTTAGTAGAGCGGTAGGTAGGTAGCCTAGCTCTTAAGAGCATTGGGCCAGTAAACGAAAGGTAGCTGGTTTGAATCCCTGAGCCGACAAGGTGACAAATCTGTCTATGCCCTTGAGCAAAGCACTTAACCCAAATTGCTCCTGTAAGTCGCTCTGGAAAAGAGCGTCTGCTATATGACCAAAATGTAAATGTACAGCCATAACGGACCATGGCAGTATTCTCTGGGGTCCTCTCTGTCCAGTGACTCCTCTTGCTCCATCTGTTCCAAACGACTCAGCTTATCAAGTCCATTCGATGTCCCAGGTTTACTGCTGCAACACACACATGCCAATACACATACTGTACAAACTTACTGTACACACAATACTGTACACATAATACAATCTGTCATAATATAATCTGTCAGCCTGTCTGATCCTACATAGAGGAGAGATGTGGCAACTCTGTCAGCCTGCCTGATCCTACACAGAGCAGAGATGTGACCCCTCTGTCAGCCTGTCTGATCCTACATAGAGGAGAGATCTGACCCCCCTATCAGCCTGTCTGATCCTACACAGAGGAGAGATGTGACCCCTCTGTCAGCCTGTCTGATCCTACATAGAGGAGAGATGTGACCCCCCATCAGCCTGTCTGATCCTACACAGAGGAGAGATGTGACCCCCCTATCAGCCTGTCTGATCCTACATAGAGGAGAGATGTGACCCCCCTATCAGCCTGTCTGATCCTACACAGAGGAGAGATGTGACCCCCCTATCGGCCTGTCTGATCCTACACAGAATAGAGATGTGACCCCTCTGTCAGCCTGTCTGATCCTACATAGAGGAGAGATGTGACCCCCCTATCAGCCTGTCTGATCCTACACAGAGGAGAGATGTGACCCCCCTATCAGCCTGTCTGATCCTACATAGAGGAGAGATCTGACCCCCCTATCAGCCTGTCTGATCCTACACAGAGGAGAGATGTGACCCCTCTGTCAGCCTGTCTGATCCTACATAGAGGAGAGATGTGACCCCCCATCAGCCTGTCTGATCCTACACAGAGGAGAGATGTGACCCCCCTATCAGCCTGTCTGATCCTACATAGAGGAGAGATGTGACCCCCCTATCAGCCTGTCTGATCCTACACAGAGGAGAGATGTGACCCCCCTATCAGCCTGTCTGATCCTACACAGAATAGAGATGTGACCCCTCTGTCAGCCTGTCTGATCCTACATAGAGGAGAGATGTGACCCCCCTATCAGCCTGTCTGATCCTACACAGAGGAGAGATGTGACCCCCCTATCAGCCTGTCTGATCCTACATAGAGGAGAGATGTGACCCCCCTATCAGCCTGTCTGATCCTACACAGAGAGATGTGACAACTCTGTCAGCTTGTCTGATCCTACACAGAGGAGAGATGTGACCCCCCTATCAGCCTGTCTGATCCTACACAGAGGAGAGATGTGACCCCTCTGTCAGCCTGTCTGATCGTACACAGAGGAGAGATGTGACCCCTCTGTCAGCCTGTCTGATCCTACACAGAGGAGAGATGTGACCCCTCTGTCAATGTCTGGTTTCTGGGAGCAGACAGGAATACTTCCCTCGCTGTTCACAGGGAGACACAGTTGGCAGGACTCGGGATTTGGACATTAAACTATAGTCTTCAGCCAGAGGAAAAATTCAACAGAATATGCTGTATCAGGTAAGTGTTCTATAAATAATTCAACAGGATACATTGTATCAGGTAAGTGTTCTATAAATACTTCAACAGGATATGCTGTATCAGGTAAGTGTTCTATAAATAATTCAACAGAATATGCTGTATCAGGTAAGTGTTCTATAAATAATTCAACAGGATACATTGTATCAGGTAAGTGTTCTATAAATACTTCAACAGGATATGCTGTATCAGGTAAGTGTTCTATAAATAATTCAACAGGATATGTTGTATCAGGTAAGTGTTCTATAAATACTTCAACAGGATATGCTGTATCAGGTAAGTGTTCTATAAATAATTCAACAGGATATGTTGTATCAGGTAAGTGTTCTATAAATACTTCAACAGGATATGCTGTATCAGGTAAGTGTTCTATAAATAATTCAACAGGATATGTTGTATCAGGTAAGTGTTCTATAAATAATTCAACAGGATATGCTGTATCAGGTAAGTGTACTGTAAATAATTCAACAGGATATGCTGTATCAGGTAAGTGTTCTATAAATAATTCAACAGGATATGTTGTATCAGGTTAGTGTTCTACAAATAATTCAACAGGATACATTGTATCAGGTAAGTGTTCTATAAATAATTCAACAGGATATGCTGTATCAGGTAAGTGTTCTATAAATAATTCAACAGGATATGTTGTATCAGGTAAGTGTACTACAGTGGAGGCTGCTGAGGAGAGGACGGCTCATAATAATGGCTGGAATGGAGTCAATGGAATGGTATCTACCACGTGGGTTCTATGTGGTTGATTCCACTCCTTTGACTCCATTACAGCCATTATTATGAGCCGTCCTCCCTTCAGCAGCCTCCACTGGTGTACTATAAATATTGCCTTGGTGTTTGTCTTGTACAGGTCTATCTATAAAAAACACAGCTTTTCTGAAACATTTATTTACAGTCAACTATCTTCTTCAGGGCTGTCTCTCGGCATGTTTTGGCTCCAGTTTAGAGCGTTGATATTGGCCCAGGTCCTTGACACGGTGACAGACCCAGTGAAATAACGTCACCTCCACAGGCACTAAAATAATCCACATATTCTCAACGTGCGCCAGGCGAGCTAAACATGGACCTCCTGCCTCTTTGGCCATGGAAACAAACGTTATCATTTGGCTGACTGCCATTCTGCACTGTTTCGCTGTGGTTTTAGTCATCAATCTAGCAAGAGGGCAATATTGTATTAATGTAGTAGTGTTTCTTGACTAAAACCCCCAAAATGTATCATATTACTCCAGTGCAAGCCTGGGTTCCTGTTAAGGCTAGGGCTGATTTCCTTGCTTTACTACTAACCTACATAGCATTACATGGACTTTCTCCTACCTATCTCTCCGATTTGGTCCTGCCGTATATACCTAAACGTACGCTACGGTCACAAGACGCAGGCCTCTTTATTGTCCCTACAGCAAACAGGCAGCACTTTTCCTATAGAGCTCTATTTTTATGGAATGGTCTGCCGATCCATGTGAGAGACGCAGACTTGGGCTTGACCTTTAAGTCTTTACTGAAGGTCGGTCCTATGATTGAGTGTATTCTGGCAAAGGGGTGCGAAGGTGAACGGCAAGGCACTGGAGTGACAAACCACCCTTACTGTCTCTGCCTGGCCGGCTCCCCTCTCTCCACTGGGATTCTCTGCCTCTGACCCTATTACGGGGGCTTACTGGTGCTCTTCCATGCCGTCCCTAAGAGGGGTGCGTCACTTGAGTGGGTTGAGCCACTGACGTGATCTTCCTATCTGATTTTGCGCCCCCTCAGGCTCATGCGGTGGAGGAGATTTTCGTGGGCTATACTCAGCTATTCTCAGGGCAGTAAGTTGGTGGTCTATTGATATCCCTCAAGTGGTGTGGGGGCTGTACTTTGGCAAAGTGGGTGGGGTTATATCCTACCTGGTTGGCCCTGCCCGGTTGGCCCTGTCCAGGGGTATTGACAGACGGGGCCACAGTTACCCCGACCCTCTCTGTCTCAGCCTCCAGTATTTATTCTGCAATAGTCTATGTGCCAGGGGGCTAGGGTCAGTCTGTCCGATCTGGTGAAATTCTCCTGTCTTATTTGGTGAAATTCTCCTGTCTTATTTGGTGTCCTGTGTGAACTTAAGTATGCTCCCTCCAATTCTCCATCTCTCTCTCTCTCTTTCACTCCCTCTGAGGACCTGAGCTCAAGGATCGTGCCTCAGGACTACCTAGCCTGATGACTCCTGGATGTCCCCATCCCCAGTCCACCTGGTCGTGCTGCTGATCCAGATTCTGCTGTTCTGCCTGCGGCTATGGAATCCTGACCTGTACACCGGATGTGCTACCTTGTCCCGGACCTGCTGTTTTCGACCCTCTCTCTTTCTCCCTCCCTCCCTCCCTCTCTCTCACTCTCTCTCTCTCGCACCTGCTGTCTTGACCTCTGAATGCTCGGCTATGAAAAGCCAAATGACATTTACTCCTGAGGTGCTGACCTGTTGCACCCTCGACAACCACTGTGATTATTATTTGACCCTGCTGGTCATCTAACATTTGAACATCTTGAAGAATTATCTGGCCTTAATGGCCATGTACTATTATAATCTCCATCCGTCACAGCAAGAAGAGGACTGGCCACCCCTCAGAGATTGATTCCGCTCTACGTTTCTTCCTAGATTCCTGCCTTTCTAGGGATTTTTTCCCCAACCACCGTGTTTCTACTGTACATCTGCATTGCTTGCTGTTTGGGATTTTAGGCTGGGTTTCTATATAAGAACTTTGTGACATCTGTTGATGTAAAAATGGCATTATAAATACAATTGATAAAATTTGACCCCCCCCTCCCAGACAGCTTTCACCTGGAATTATTTCCGTCTGAGAAAAGAAAAAAAATTCAACACATATGATCTAGTACACAAGTATAATAAAACATTTACAAATATGATGATATGATTAAAAAAATATAACAAATTGTGAATGAATGAGCCTAGTGATAGTCAAAATCTGTTACATTGTGAACATTGAAATCAACATTTGGGCCATTTAAACAGTGTGCATCCCTCCTATAGACAATGGAAGAAGGGCTACAGTATGTGAAGTGCTGGGTTTTGTCATTCTGGGCATATGCAATGTGTCGGCAAATGTTTGACTTCCACACAAATGTGCTTCTTTACTTATTTTAGGTTTAATTAAGTGTGTCATTCACATTCTTCATAGCAGTGCTATATCGCCTACTCGAAACAAATTCAGCGATTGCTTTGTTATGTCTGTGCCGTGAAGTGGTCGAGCTGGATAAATGTTTTTCTAAGGATCACCCATTTGACGTGGTGTTGCAGTGAAGTGATGTAACTGGATGTAATGATGCATCCAACCACCAGAGGGAAGCAAATACACGATTATTTGACAGAAGACGTTTACATGGTTCTAGGAAGGTCTGGATGGCTGTCTTCTGGCTTATAAAATGGTGGGAAATCACAAAAATAATTAATGTAAACATATCCAGTTGAAGTCGGAAGTTTACATACAATTAGGTTGGAGTCATTAAAACTAGTTTTTCAACCACTCCACATATTTCTTGCTAACAAACTATAGTGTTGGCAAGTCGGTTAGGACATCTACTTTGTGCATGACAAGTAATTTTTCCAACAATTGTTTACAGACAGATTATTTCACTTATAATTTACTGTATCACAATTCCAGTGGGTCAGAAGTCTACATACACTAAGTTGACTGTGCCTTTAAACAGCTTGGAAAATTCCAGAAAATGATGTCATGGCTTTAGAAGCTTCTGATAGGCTAATTAACATCATTTGAGTCAATTGGAGGTGTACCTGTGGATGTATTTCAAGGCCTACCTTCAAACTCAGTGCCTCTTTGCTTGACATCATGGGGAAATCAGAAGAAATCAGCCAAGACCTCAGAAAATAATGTGTAGACCTCCACAAGTCTGATTCATCCTTGGGAGCAATTTCCAAATGCCTGAAGGTACCATGTTCATCTGTACAAACAATAGTACGCAAGTATAAACACCATGGGACCACGCAGCTGTCATACTGCTCAGGAAGGTGACGCATTTTGTCTCCTAGAGATTAACGTAATTTGGTGCGAAAAGTGCAAATCAATCCCAGAACAACAGCAAAGGACCTTGTGAAGATGCAGGAGGAAACAGTTACAAAAGTATCTATATCTGTAACGTTCGTTCTCCTCCTCGTCTGAGGAGGAGCATGGATCGGATCAAAACGCAGCTTGGGTAGAATACATATTTGACAAGAAAACTCTTAACAAACTACAAAACAATAAACGACGTAAACAGACCTGAACATGAGAACTTACAGACAACGAAGAACGCACGAACAGGAACAAACTAACAAACGAAACAGTCCCGTGTGGCACAAACACTGACACAGGAACAATCACCCACAAACAAACAGTGTGAACAGCCTACCTTAATATGGTTCTCAATCAGAGGAAACGTAAAACACCTGCCCCTGATTGAGAACCATATCAGGCTAATTGACAATGAACCCAACATAGAAACATATGACATAGAATGCCCACCCCAACTCACGCCCTGACCATACTAAACAAAGACAAAATAAAGGAAATAAGGTCAGGAACGCGACAATATCCACAGTAAAATTAGTCCTATATCGACGTAACCTGAAAGACTGCTCAGCAAGGAAGAAGCCACTGCTCCGAAACCACCATAAAAAAAGCCAGACTACGGTTTGCAACTGCACATGGGGACAAAGATCATACTTTTTGGAGAAATGTCCTCTGGTCTGATGAAACAAAAATAGAACTGTTTGGCCATAATGACCATCGTTATGTTTGGAGGAAAAAGGGGGAGGCTTGCAAGCCGATGAACACCATCCCAACCGTGAAGCACGGGGGTGGCAGGATCATGTTGTGGGGGTGCTTTGCTGCAGGAGGGACTGGTGCACTTCACAATATAGATGGCATCATGAGGCAGGAAAATTATGTGGATATATTGAAGCAACATCTCAAGACATCAGTCAGGAAGTTAAAGCTTGTTCGCAAATGGGTCTTCCAAATTAACAATGACCCCAAGCATACTTCCGGAGTTTTGTCAAATGGCTTAAGGACAACAAAGACAAGGTATTGGAGTGGCCATCACAAAGCCTTGACCTCAATCCTACAGAAAATGTGTGGGCAGAACTGAAAAAGTGTGTGTGAGCAAGGAGGCCTACAAACCTGACTCAGTTACACCAGCTCTGTCAGGAGGAATGGGCCAAAATTCACCCAACTTATTGTGGGAAGCTTGTGGAAGTCTACCCGAGATGTTTGACCCAAGTTAAACAATTTAAAGGCAATGTAAACTTCTGACCGACTGGGAATTTGATGAAAGAAATAAAAGTTGAAATAAATCATTCTCTCTGCTATTATACTGACATTTGACATTCTTAAAATAAAGTGGTGATCCTAACTGACCTAAAACAGGGAATCTTTACCAGGATTAAATGTCAGGAATTGTGAAAACTGAGTTAAAATTTATTTGGTTAAGGTGTATGTACATTTCTGACTTCAACTGTCAGAAATGTGTGTTGCAGTGCCCGATTTTGTGGACTGTCAGTTTAAGATTAACGCAAAAATATAATTTGGTTTCCGTTTACTGAGGCAGGCTCAACCACAGGGTTAAATCTCAATGCTGCATTAAAATCATTAATAAACAGTCTAATGCAGGAGGTATTCTGTGACAAAACTTTATATACAGTACATGTGAGTATCAATCACAATCCAGAGTGGTGAATAGGTAACAGGCTCAATCCATTATGAGAACACTGCATCAGAGAGATGCACATTTGAACAAGTAATAATCTGTGTACAGAATGTCCCTCTACCATCTGTAGTCTATGGATCATAACAAGTGTAATCCAAATTGACTGTTATGAAATGAGCATGTGTAAAGTGTTGAGAATAAATTATACTTACGGTTTCTGGGCCGCCTGTACAGAAGTCCGATCTGAGCACATGACTGAATAGGACACAGCCTGTAGACAGTAGAACTCTGACTGACTGTGACCAGTTAGCTGTGTTTAGATGAGGAG
>NW_026602130.1:0-24521 GCF_029448725.1 Salvelinus fontinalis | reverse complement strand
ACCCCGGGGGGGGGACACTGTGTGCTAGGCATAATAGAAGGACAACGGGAGGGTTATAGGTTGGGAAAGTTTGAAAAACATGTGGTAGTGCATTTAGAGAAACTGCTCTAACGTAAGTTCCATACTGAATAAACGTTCTCCGCATTTGACAAGCAGAGAAGTAGAGGAAGGTTTTAATCCAAAATATTTTTTGTCAAACTCTTTGGTTTAGTGGTCAAAATGATAGTTGTTTGGAAACAAATGAATCTTCTAACTTCTGACATGTTTTACAAAAACCTAAAAGACATGCAATGGGTTACGAAAATAGCTCTAGTTACAGATTGGTAGCCCCGATTTGAAATCCGACTTCGTACTTGAAATGCAGACAAGAAGGGGAAGATTTTTATATAGCAGAATTTTTTTCCTGTAAAATGTTGCGAAAGGAAACAAAACAGCGGTTAAAGGTTGGGAAAGTTTGAAAAACATGTGGTAGTGCATTTAGAGAAACTGCTCTAACGTAAGTTCCATACTGAATAAACGTTCTCCGCATTTGACAAGCAGAGAAGTAGAGGAAGGTTTTAATCCAAAATATTTTTTGTCAAACTCTTTGGTTTAGTGGTAAAAATGATAGTTGTTTGGAAACAAATGAATCTTCTAACTTCTGACATGTTTTACAAAAACCTAAAAGACATGCAATGGCTTACGAAAATAGCTCTAGTTACATATTGGTAGCCCCGATTTGAAATCCGACTTCGTACTTGAAAAGCAGACAAGAAGGGGAAGATTTTTATATAGCAGAATTTTTTTTCTGTAAAATGTTGCAAAAGGGGTCAAAACAGCAGTTAAAGTTTGGGAAAGTTTGAAAAACATGTGGTAGTGCATTTAGAGAAACTGCTCTAACGTAAGTTCCATACTGAATAAACGTTCTCCGCATTTGACAAGCAGAAGTAGAGGAAGGATTTAATCCAAAATATTTTTTGTCTAACTCTTTTAGTGGTCAAAATGATAGTTGTTTGGAAATAAATGAATCTTCTAACTTCTGACATGTTTTACAAAAACCTAAAAGACATGCAATGGGTTACGAAAATAGCTCTAGTTACATATTGGTAGCCCCGATTTGAAATCCGACTTCGTACTTGAAAAGCAGACAAGAAGGGGAAGATTTTTATATAGCAGAAATTTTTTTCTGTAAAATGTTGCGAAAGGGGTCAAAACAGCAGTTAAAGTTTGGGAAAGTTTGAAAAACATGTGGTAGTGCATTTAGAGAAAATGCTCTAACTTAAGTTCCTCACTGAATAAACGTTCTCCGCATTTGACAAGCAGAGAAGTAGAGGAAGGATTTAATCCAAAATTATTTTTGTCTAACTCTTTTAGTGGTCAAAATGATAGTTGTTTGGAAATAAATGAATCTTCTAACTTCTGACATGTTTTATAAAAACCTAAAAGACATGCAGTGGGTTACGAAAATAGCTCTAGTTACAGATTGGTAGCCCCGATTTGAAATCCGACTTCGTACTTGAAAAGCAGACAAGAAGGGGAAGATTTTTATATATCAGAAATTTTTTTCTGTAAAATGTTGCGAAAGGGGTCAAAACAGCAGTTAAAGTTTGGGAAAGTTTGAAAAACATGTGGTAGTGCATTTAGAGAAACTGCTCTAACGTAAGTTCAATACTGAATAAACATTCTCCGCATTTGACAAGCAGAGAAGTAGGGGAAGGTTGTAATCCAAAATATTTTTTGTCAAACTCTTTGGTTTAGTGGTCAAAATGATAGTTGTTTGGAAATAAATGAATCTTCTAACTTCTGACATGTTTTACAAAAACCTAAAAGACATGCAATGGGTTTCGAAAATTGCTCTAGTTACAGATTGGTAGCCCCGATTTGAAATCCGCCTCATACTTGAAAGCAGACAAGGGGGAGATTTAATATAGCAGACATTTTTTTCTATAAAATGTTGCGAAACGGGTCAAAACGGCAGTTAGTTTGGGAAAGTTTGAAAAACATGTGGTAGTGCATTTAGAGAAACTGCTCTAACGTAAGTTCAATACTGAATAAACGTTCTCCGCATTTGACAAGCAGAGAAGTAGGGGAAGGTTTTAATCCAAAATTATTTTTGTCAAACTCTTTGGTTTAGTGGTCAAAACGAAAATAGCTCTAGTTACATATTGGTAGCCCCGATTTGAAATCCGACTTCGTACTTGAAAAGCAGACAAGAAGGGGAAGATTTTTATATAGCAGAATTTTTTTTCTGTAAAATGTTGCAAAAGGGGTCAAAACAGCAGTTAAAGTTTGGGAAAGTTTGAAAAACATGTGGTAGTGCATTTAGAGAAACTGCTCTAACATAAGTTCCATACTGAATAAACGTTCTCCGCATTTGACAAGCAGAGAAGTAGAGGAAGGTTTTAATCCAAAATATTTTTTATCAAACTCTTTTAGTGGTCAAGATGAGAGTTGTTTGGAAATAAATTAATCTTCTAACTTCTGACATGTTTTCCAAAAACCTAAAAGACATGCAATGGGTTACGAAAATAGCTCTAGTTACATATTGGTAGCCCCGATTTGAAATCCGACTTCGTACTTGAAAACCAGACAAGAAGCGGAAGATTTTTATATAGCAGAAATGTTTTTTTGTAAAATGTTGCAAAATGGGTCAAAACAGCAGTTAAAGTTTGGGAAAGTTTGAAAAAAATGTGGCAGTGCATTTAGAGAAACTGCTTTAACGTAAGTTCCATACTGAATAAACGTTCTCCGCATTTGACAAGCAGAGAAGTAGAGGAAGGTTTTAATCCAACATATTTTTTGTCAAACTCTTTGGTTTAGTGGTCAAAATGATAGTTGTTTGGAAATAAATGAATCTTCTAAATTCTGACATGTTTTACAAAAACCTAAAAGACATGCAATGGGTTACGAAAATAGCTCTATTTACAGATCGGTAGCCCCGATTTGAAATCCGACTTCATACTTGAAAAGCAGACAAGAAGGGGAAGATTTTCTATAGCAGAATTTTTTTTCTATAAAATGTTGCGAAAGGGGTCAAAACGTCAGTTAAAGTTTGTGAAAGTTTGAAAAACATGTGGTAGTGCATTTAGAGAAACTGCTCTAACGTAAGTTCAATACTGAATAAACGTTCTCCGCATTTGACAAGCAGAGAAGTAGGGGAAGGTTTTAATCCAAAATATTTGTTGTCAAACTCTTTGGTTTAGTGGTCAAAATGATAGTTGTTTGGAAATAAATGAATCTTCTAACTTCTGACATGTTTTACAAAAACCTAAAAGACATGCAATGGGTTACGAAAATAGCTCTAGTTACAGATTGGTAGCCCCGATTTGAAAACCGACTTCATACTTGAAAGCAGACAAGAAGGGAGAGATTTAATATAGCAGACATTTTTTTCTATAAAATGTTGCGAAAGGGGTCAAAACGGCAGTTAGTTTGGGAAAGTTTGAAAAACATGTGGTAGTGCATTTAGAGAAACTGCTCTAACGTAAGTTCCATACTGAATAAACGTTCTCCGCATTTGACAAGCAGAGAAGTAGAGGAAGGTTTTAATCCAAAATATTTTTTGTCAAACTCTTTGGTTTAGTGGTCAAAATGATAGTTGTTTGGAAATAAATGAATCTTCTAACTTCTGACATGTTTTACAAAAACCTAAAAGACATGCAATGGGTTACGAAAATAGCTCTAGTTACATATTGGTAGCCCCGATTTGAAATCCGACTTCATACTTGAAAAGCAGACAAGAAGGGGAAGATTTTACATAGCAGAATTTTTTTTCTGTAAAATGTTGCGAAAGGGGTCAAAACGGCAGTTAAATTTGGGGAAAGTTTGAAAAACATGTGGTAGTGCATTTAGAGAAACTGCTCTAACGCAAGTTCAATACTGAATAAACCTTCTCCGCATTTGACAAGCAGAGAAGTAGGGGAAGGTTTTAATCCAAAACATTTTTTGTCAAACTCTTTGGTTTAGTGGTCAAAATGATAGTTGTTTGGAAATAAATGAATCTTCTAACTTCTGACATGTTTTACAAAAACCTAAAAGACATGCAATGGGTTACGAAAATAGCTCTAGTTACATATTGGTAGCCCCGATTTGAAATCCGACTTCATACTTGAAAGCAGACAAGAAGGGGAAGATTTTTATATAGCAGAATTTATTTTTCTGTAAAATGTTGCGAAAGGGGTCAAAACGGCAGTTAAAGTTTGTGAAAGTTTGAAAAACATGTGGTAGTGCATTTAGAGAAACTGCTCTAACGTAAGTTCAATACTGAATAAACGTTCTCCGCATTTGACAAGCAGAGAAGTAGGGGAAGGTTTTAATCCAAAATATTTTTTGTCAAACTCTTTGGTTTAGTGGTCAAAATGATAGTTGTTTGGAAATAAATGAATCTTCTAACTTCTGAAATGTTTTACAAAAACCTAAAAGACATGCAATGGGTTAGGAAAATAGCTCTAGTTACAGATTGGTAGCCCCGATTTGAAATCTGACTTCATACTTGAAAGCAGACAAGAAGGGGGAGATTTAATATAGCAGACATTTTTTTCTATAAAATGTTGCGAAAGGGGTCAAAACGGCAGTTAGTTTGGGAAAGTTTGAAAAACATGTGGTAGTGCATTTAGAGAAACTGCTCTAACGTAAGTTCAATACTGAATAAACGTTCTCCGCATTTGACAAGCAGAGAAGTAGAGGAAGGTTTTAATCCAAAATATTTTTTGTCAAACTCTTTGGTTTAGTGGTCAAAATGATAGTTGTTTGGAAATAAATGAATCTTCTAACTTCTGACATGTTTTACAAAAACCTAAAAGACATGCAATGGGTTACGAAAATAGCTCTAGTTACATATTGGTAGCCCCGATTTGAAATCCGACTTCATACTTGAAAAGCAGACAAGAAGGGGAAGATTTTATATAGCAGAATTTTTTTTCTGTAAAATGTTGCGAAAGGGGTCAAAACGGCAGTTAGTTTGGGAAAGTTTGAAAAACATGTGGTAGTGCATTTAGAGAAACTGCTCTAACGTAAGTTCCATACTGAATAAACGTTCTCCGTATTTGACAAGCATAGAAGTAGAGGAAGGTTTTAATCCAAAATATTTTTTGTCAAACTCTTTGGTTTAGTGGTCAAAATGATAGTTGTTTGGAAATAAATGAATCTTCTAAATTCTGACATGTTTTACAAAAACCTAAAAGACATGCAATGGGTTAAGAAAATAGCTCTATTTACAGATCGGTAGCCCCGATTTGAATTCCGACTTCATACTTGAAAAGCAGACAAGAAGGGGAAGATTTTATATAGCAGAATTTTTTTTCTGTAAAATGTTGCGAAAGGGGTCAAAACGGCAGTTAAAGTTTGTGAAAGTTTGAAAAACATGTGGTAGTGCATTTAGAGAAACTGCTCTAACGTAAGTTCAATACTGAATAAACGTTCTCCGCATTTGACAAGCAGAGAAGTAGGGGAAGGTTTTAATCCAAAATATTTTTTGTCAAACTCTTTGGTTTAGTGGTCAAAATTATAGTTGTTTGGAAATAAATGAATCTTCTAACTTCTGACATGTTTTACAAAACACCTAAAAGACATGCAATGGGTTACGAAATAGCTCTAGTTACAGATTGGTAGCCCCGATTTGAAATCCGACTTCATACTTGAAAGCAGACAAGAAGGGGAAGATTTAATATAGCAGACATTTTTTTCTATAAAATGTTGCGAAAGTGGTCAAAACGGCAGTTAGTTAGGGAAAGTTTGAAAAACATGTGGTAGTGCATTTAGAGAAACTGCTCTAAGGTAAGTTCCATACTGAATAAACGTTCTCCGCATTTGACAAGCAGAGAAGTAGAGGAAGGTTTTAATCCAAAATATTTTTTGTCAAACTCTTTGGTTTAGTGGTCAAAATGATAGTTGTTTGGAAATAAATGAATCTTCTAAAAACTGACATGTTTTACAAAAACCTAAAAGACATGCAATGGGTTACGAAAATAGCTCTAGTTACAGATTGGTAGCCCCGATTTGAGAACCGACTTCATACTTGAAAGCAGACAAGAAGGGAGAGATTTAATATAGCAGACATTTTTTTCTATAAAATGTTGCGAAAGGGGTCAAAACGGCAGTTAGTTTGGGAAAGTTTGAAAAACATGTGGCAGTGCATTTAGAGAAACTGCTCTAACGTAAGTTCCATACTGAATAAACGTTCTCCGCATTTGACAAGCAGAGAAGTAGAGGAAGGTTTTAATCCAAAATATTTTTTGGCAAACTCTTTGGTTTAGTGGTCAAAATGATAGTTGTTTGGCAATAAATGAATCTTCTAACTTCTGACATGTTTTACAAAAACCTAAAAGACATGCAATGGGTTACGAAAATAGCTCTAGTTACAGATTGGTAGCCCCGATTTGAGAACCGACTTCATACTTGAAAGCAGACAAGAAGGGAGAGATTTAATATAGCAGACATTTTTTTCTATAAAATGTTGCGAAAGGGGTCAAAACGGCAGTTAGTTTGGGAAAGTTTGAAAAACATGTGGTAGTGCATTTAGAGAAACTGCTCTAACGTAAGTTCCATACTGAATAAACGTTCTCCGCATTTGACAAGCAGAGAAGTAGAGGAAGGTTTTAATCCAAAATATTTTTTGTCAAACTCTTTGGTTTAGTGGTCAAAATGATAGTTGTTTGGAAATAAATGAATCTTCTAACTTCTGACATGTTTTACAAAAACCTAAAAGACATGCAATGGGTTACGAAAATAGCTCTATTAACCCTCCCGTTGTCTCGGCGGGTCAGAGCGACCCCGGGCAGTTCCGAGTTGATTGCCCGTGTCTGTGTGTGGGTCAGAATTTTTTTTCTGTAAAATGTTGCGAAAGGGGTCAAAACGGCAGTTAGTTTGGGAAAGTTTGAAAAACATGTGGTAGTGCATTTAGAGAAACTGCTCTAACGTAAGTTCCATACTGAATAAACGTTCTCCGCATTTGACAAGCATAGAAGTAGAGGAAGGTTTTAATCCAAAATATTTTTTGTCAAACTCTTTGGTTTAGTGGTCAAAATGATAGTTGTTTGGAAATAAATGAATCTTCTAAATTCTGACATGTTTTACAAAAACCTAAAAGACATGCAATGGGTTAAGAAAATAGCTCTATTTACAGATCGGTAGCCCCGATTTGAATTCAGACTTCATACTTGAAAAGCAGACAAGAAGGGGAAGATTTTATATAGCAGAATTTTTTTTCTGTAAAATGTTGCGAAAGGGGTCAAAACGGCAGTTAAAGTTTGTGAAAGTTTGAAAAACATGTGGTAGTGCATTTAGAGAAACTGCTCTAACGTAAGTTCAATACTGAATAAACGTTCTCCGCATTTGACAAGCAGAGAAGTAGGGGAAGGTTTTAATCCAAAATATTTTTTGTCAAACTCTTTGGTTTAGTGGTCAAAATTATAGTTGTTTGGAAATAAATGAATCTTCTAACTTCTGACATGTTTTACAAAACACCTAAAAGACATGCAATGGGTTACGAAATAGCTCTAGTTACAGATTGGTAGCCCCGATTTGAAATCCGACTTCATACTTGAAAGCAGACAAGAAGGGGAAGATTTAATATAGCAGACATTTTTTTCTATAAAATGTTGCGAAAGTGGTCAAAACGGCAGTTAGTTTGGGAAAGTTTGAAAAACATGTGGTAGTGCATTTAGAGAAACTGCTCTAAGGTAAGTTCCATACTGAATAAACGTTCTCCGCATTTGACAAGCAGAGAAGTAGAGGAAGGTTTTAATCCAAAATATTTTTTGTCAAACTCTTTGGTTTAGTGGTCAAAATGATAGTTGTTTGGAAATAAATGAATCTTCTAAAAACTGACATGTTTTACAAAAACCTAAAAGACATGCAATGGGTTACGAAAATAGCTCTAGTTACAGATTGGTAGCCCCGATTTGAGAACCGACTTCATACTTGAAAGCAGACAAGAAGGGAGAGATTTAATATAGCAGACATTTTTTTCTATAAAATGTTGCGAAAGGGGTCAAAACGGCAGTTAGTTTGGGAAAGTTTGAAAAACATGTGGCAGTGCATTTAGAGAAACTGCTCTAACGTAAGTTCCATACTGAATAAACGTTCTCCGCATTTGACAAGCAGAGAAGTAGAGGAAGGTTTTAATCCAAAATATTTTTTGGCAAACTCTTTGGTTTAGTGGTCAAAATGATAGTTGTTTGGCAATAAATGAATCTTCTAACTTCTGACATGTTTTACAAAAACCTAAAAGACATGCAATGGGTTACGAAAATAGCTCTAGTTACAGATTGGTAGCCCCGATTTGAGAACCGACTTCATACTTGAAAGCAGACAAGAAGGGAGAGATTTAATATAGCAGACATTTTTTTCTATAAAATGTTGCGAAAGGGGTCAAAACGGCAGTTAGTTTGGGAAAGTTTGAAAAACATGTGGTAGTGCATTTAGAGAAACTGCTCTAACGTAAGTTCCATACTGAATAAACGTTCTCCGCATTTGACAAGCAGAGAAGTAGAGGAAGGTTTTAATCCAAAATATTTTTTGTCAAACTCTTTGGTTTAGTGGTCAAAATGATAGTTGTTTGGAAATAAATGAATCTTCTAACTTCTGACATGTTTTACAAAAACCTAAAAGACATGCAATGGGTTACGAAAATAGCTCTATTAACAGATCGGTAGCCCCGATTTGAATTCCGACTTCATACTTGAAAAGCAGACAAGAAGGGGAAGATTTTTATATAGCAGAATTTTTTTTCTGTAAAATGTTGCGAAAGGGGTCAAAACGGCAGTTAGTTTGGGAAAGTTTGAAAAACATGTGGTAGTGCATTTAGAGAAACTGCTCTAACGTAAGTTCCATACTGAATAAACGTTCTCCGCATTTGACAAGCAGAGAAGTAGAGGAAGGTTTTAATCCAAAATATTTTTTGTCAAACTCTTTGGTTTAGTGGTCAAAATGATAGTTGTTTGGAAATAAATGGATCTTCTAACTTCTGACATGTTTTACAAAAACCTAAAAGATATGCAATGGGTTACGAAAATAGCTCTAGTTACATATTGGTAGCCCCGATTTGAAATCCGACTTCATACTTGAAAAGCAGACAAGAAGGGGAAGATTTTATATAGCAGAATTTATTTTTCTGTAAAATGTTGCGAAAGGGGTCAAAACGGCAGTTAAATTTTGGCAAAGTTTGAAAAACATGTGGTAGTGCATTTAGAGAAACTGCTCTAACGCAAGTTCAATACTGAATAAACGTTCTCCGCATTTGACAAGCAGAGAAGTAGGGGAAGGTTTTAATCCAAAATATTTTTTGTCAAACTCTTTGGTTTAGTGGTCAAAATGATAGTTGTTTGGAAATAAATGAATCTTTTAACTTCTGAAATGTTTTACAAAAACCTAAAAGACATGCAATGGGTTACGAAAATAGCTCTAGTTACAGATTGGTAGCCCCGATTTGAAATCCGACTTCATACTTGAAAGCAGACAAGAAGGGGCAGATTTAATATAGCAGACAATTTTTCTATAAAATGTTGCGAAAGGGGTCAAAATGGCAGTTAAAGTTTGGGAAAGTTTGAAAAACATGTGGTAGTGCATTTAGAGAAACTGCTCTAACGTAAGTTCAATACTGAATAAACGTTCTCCGCATTTGACAAGCAGAGAAGTAGGGGAAGGTTTTATTCCAAAATATTTTTTGTCAAACTCTTTGGTTTAGTGGTCAAAATGATAGTTGTTTGGAAATAAATGAATCTTCTAACTTCTGAAATGTTTTACAAAAACCTAAAAGACATGCAATGGGTTACGAAAATAGCTCTAGTTACAGATTGGTAGCCCCGATTTGAAATCCGACTTCATACTTGAAATCAGACAAGAAGGGGAAGATTTAATATAGCAGACATTTTTTTCTATTAAATGTTGCGAAAGGGGTCAAAACGGCAGTTAGTTTGGGAAAGTTTGAAAAACATGTGGTAGTGCATTTAGAGAAACTGCTCTAACGTAAGTTCCATACTGAATAAACGTTCTCCGCATTTGACAAGCAGAGAAGTAGAGGAAGGTTTTAATCCAAAATATTTTTTGTCAAACTCTTTGGTTTAGTGGTCAAAATGATAGTTGTTTGGAAATAAATGAATCTTCTAACTTCTGACATGTTTTACAAAAACCTAAAAGACATGCAATGGGATACGAAAATAGCTCTATTTACAGATCGGTAGCCCTGATTTGAATTCCGACTTCATACTTGAAAAGCAGACAAGAAGGGGAAGATTTTATATAGCTGAATTTTTTTTCTGTAAAATGTTGCGAAAGGGGTCAAAACGGCAGTTAAAGTTTGTGAAAGTTTGAAAAACATGTGGTAGTGCATTTAGAGAAACTGCTCTAACGTAAGTTCAATACTGAATAAACGTTCTCCGCATTTGACAAGCAGAGAAGTAGGGGAAGGTTTTAATCCAAAATATTTTTTGTCAAACTCTTTGGTTTAGTGGTCAAAATGATAGTTGTTTGGAAATAAATGAATCTTCTAACTTCTGACATGTTTTACAAAACACCTAAAAGACATGCAATGGGTTACGAAAATAGCTCTAGTTACAGATTGGTAGCCCCGATTTGAAATCCGACTTCATACTTGAAAGCAGACAAGAAGGGGAAGATTTAATATAGCAGACATTTTTTTCTATAAAATGTTGCGAAAGGGGTCAAAACGGCAGTTAGTTTGGGAAAGTTTGAAAAACATGTGGTAGTGCATTTAGAGAAACTGCTCTAACGTAAGTTCCATACTGAATAAACGTTCTCCGCATTTGACAAGCAGAGAAGTAGAGGAAGGTTTTAATCCAAAATATTTTTTGTCAAACTCTTTGGTTTTAGTGGTCAAAATGATAGTTGTTTGGAAATAAATGAATCTTCTAACTTCTGACATGTTTTACAAAAACCTAAAAGACATGCAATGGGTTACGAAAATAGCTCTAGTTACATATTGGTAGCCCCGATTTGAAATCCGACTTCATACTTGAAAAGCAGACAAGAAGGGGAAGATTTTATATAGCAGAATTTTTTTTCTGTAAAATGTTGCGAAAGGGGTCAAAACGGCAGTTAAATTTTGGCAAAGTTTGAAAAACATGTGGTAGTGCATTTAGAGAAACTGCTCTAACGCAAGTTCAATACTGAATAAACGTTCTCCGCATTTGACAAGCAGAGAAGTAGGGGAAGGTTTTAATCCAAAATATTTTTTGTCAAACTCTTTGGTTTAGTGGTCAAAATGATAGTTGTTTGGAAATAAATGAATCTTCTAACTTCTGACATGTTTTACAAAAACCTAAAAGACATGCAATGGTTTACGAAAATAGCTCTAGTTACATATTGGTAGCCCCGATTTGAAATCCGACTTCATACTTGAAAAGCAGACAAGAAGGGGGAGATTTTATATAGCAGAATTTATTTTTTTGTAAAATGTTGCGAAAGGGGTCAAAACGGCAGTTAAAGTTTGTGAAAGTTTGAAAAACATGTGGTAGTGCATTTAGAGAAACTGCTCTAACGTAAGTTCAATACTGAATAAACGTTCTCCGCATTTGACAAGCAGAGAAGTAGGGGAAGGTTTTAATCCAAAATATTTTTTGTCAAACTCTTTGGTTTAGTGGTCAAAATGATAGTTGTTTGGAAATAAATGAATCTTCTAACTTCTGACATGTTTTACAAAACACCTAAAAGACATGCAATGGGTTACGAAAATAGCTCTAGTTACAGATTGGTAGCCCTGATTTGAAATCCGACTTCATACTTGAAAGCAGACAAGAAGGGGAAGATTTAATATAGCAGACATTTTTTTCTATAAAATGTTGCGAAAGGGGTCAAAACGGCAGTTAGTTTGGGAAAGTTTGAAAAACATGTGGTAGTGCATTTAGAGAAACTGCTCTAACGTAAGTTCCATACTGAATAAACGTTCTCCGCATTTGACAAGCAGAGAAGTAGAGGAAGGTTTTAATCCAAAATATTTTTTGTCAAACTCTTTGGTTTAGTGGTCAAAATGATAGTTGTTTGGAAATAAACGAATCTTCTAACTTCTGACATGTTTTACAAAAACCTAAAAGACATGCAATGGGTTACGAAAATAGCTCTAGTTACATATTGGTAGCCCCGATTTGAAATCCGACTTCATACTTGAAAAGCAGACAAGAAGGGGAAGATTTTATATAGCAGAATTTTTTTTCTGTAAAATTTTGCGAAAGGGGTCAAAACGGCAGTTAAATTTTGGCAAAGTTTGAAAAACATGTGGTAGTTCATTTAGAGAAACTGCTCTAACGTAAGTTCAATACTGAATAAACGTTCTCCGCATTTGACAAGCAGAGAAGTAGGGGAAGGTTTTAATCCAAAATATTTTTTGTCAAACTCTTTGGTTTAGTGGTCAAAATGATAGTTGTTTGGAAATAAATGAATCTTCTAACTTCTGACATGTTTTACAAAACACCTAAAAGACATGCAATGGGTTACGAAAATAGCTCTAGTTACAGATTGGTAGCCCCGATTTGAAATCCGACTTCATGCTTGAAAGCAGACAAGAAGGGGAAGATTTAATATAGCAGACATTTTTTTCTATAAAATGTTGCGAAAGGGGTCAAAACGGCAGTTAGTTTGGGAAAGTTTGAAAAACATGTGGTAGTGCATTTAGAGAAACTGCTCTAACGTAAGTTCCATACTGAATAAACGTTCTCCGCATTTGACAAGCAGAGAAGTAGAGGAAGGTTTTAATCCAAAATATTTTTTGTCAAACTCTTTGGTTTAGTGGTCAAAATTATAGTTGTTTGGAAATAAATGAATCTTCTAACTTCTGACATGTTTTACAAAACACCTAAAAGACATGCAATGGTTTACGAAAATAGCTCTAGTTACATATTGGTAGCCCCGATTTGAAATCCGACTTCATACTTGAAAAGCAGACAAGAAGGGGAAGATTTTATATAGCAGAATTTTTTTTCTGTAAAATGTTGCGAAAGGGGTCAAAACGGCAGTTAAATTTTGGCAAAGTTTGAAAAACATGTGGTAGTGCATTTAGAGAAACTGCTCTAACGCAAGTTCAATACTGAATAAACGTTCTCCGCATTTGACAAGCAGAGAAGTAGGGGAAGGTTTTAATCCAAAATATTTTTTGTCAAACTCTTTGGTTTAGTGGTCAAAATGATAGTTGTTTGGAAATAAATGAATCTTCTAACTTCTGACATGTTTTACAAAACACCTAAAAGACATGCAATGGGTTACGAAAATAGCTCTAGTTACAGATTGGTAGCCCCGATTTGAAATCCGACTTCATACTTGAAAGCAGACAAGAAGGGGAAGATTTTATATAGCAGAATTTTTTTTCTATAAAATGTTGCGAAAGGGGTCAAAACGGCAGTTAGTTTGGGAAAGTTTGAAAAACATGTGGTAGTGCATTTAGAGAAACTGCTCTAACGTAAGTTCCATACTGAATAAACGTTCTCCGCATTTGACAAGCAGAGAAGTAGAGGAAGGTTTTAATCCAAAATATTTTTTGTCAAACTCTTTGGTTTAGTGGTCAAAATGATAGTTGTTTGGAAATAAATGAATCTTCTAACTTCTGACATGTTTTACAAAAACCTAAAAGATATGCAATGGGTTACGAAAATAGCTCTAGTTACATATTGGTAGCCCCGATTTGAAATCCGAATTCATACTTGAAAAGCAGACAAGAAGGGGAAGATTTTATATAGCAGAATTTTTTTTCTGTAAAATGTTGCGAAAGGGGTCAAAACGGCAGTTAAATTTTGGCAAAGTTTGAAAAACATGTGGTAGTGCATTTAGAGAAACTGCTCTAACGCAAGTTCAATACTGAATAAACGTTCTCCGCATTTGACAAGCAGAGAAGTAGGGGAAGGTTTTAATCCAAAATATTTTTTGTCAAACTCTTTGGTTTAGTGGTCAAAATGATAGTTGTTTGGAAATAAATGAATCTTCTAACTTCTGAAATGTTTTACAAAAACCTAAAAGACATGCAATGGGTTACGAAAATAGCTCTAGTTACAGATTGGTAGCCCCGATTTGAAATCCGACTTCATACTTGAAAGCAGACAAGAAGGGGAAGATTTAATATAGCAGCCATTTTTTTCTATAAAATGTTGCGAAAGGGGTCAAAATGGCAGTTAAAGTTTGGGAAAGTTTGAAAAACATGTGGTAGTGCATTTAGAGAAACTGCTCTAACGTAAGTTCAATACTGAATAAACGTTCTCCGCATTTGACAAGCAGAGAAGTAGGGGAAGGTTTTAATCCAAAATATTTTTTGTCAAACTCTTTGGTTTAGTGGTCAAAATGATAGTTGTTTGGAAATAAATGAATCTTCTAACTTCTGACATGTTTTACAAAAACCTAAAAGACATGCAATGGGTTACGAAAATAGCTCTAGTTAAAAATTGGCAGCCCCGATTTGAAATCCGACTTCATACTTGAAAGCAGACAAGAAGGGGAGGATTTAATATAGCAGACATTTTTTTCTATAAAATGTTGCGAAAGGGGTGAAAACGGCAGTTAGTTTGGGAAAGTTTGAAAAACATGTGGTAGTGCATTTAGAGAAACTGCTCTAACGTAAGTTCAATACTGAATAAACGTTCTCCGCATTTGACAAGCAGAGAAGTAGGGGAAGGTTTTAATCCAAAATATTTTTTGTCAAACTCTTTGGTTTAGTGGTCAAAATGATAGTTGTTTGGAAATAAATGAATCTTCTAACTTCTGAAATGTTTTACAAAAACCTAAAAGACATGCAATGGGTTACGAAAATAGCTCTATTTACAGATCGGTAGCCCCGATTTGAATTCCGACTTCATACTTGAAAAGCAGACAAGAAGGGGAAGATTTTATATAGCAGAATTTTTTTTCTGTAAAATGTTGCGAAAGGGGTCAAAACGGCAGTTAAATTTTGGCAAAGTTTGAAAAACATGTGGTAGTGCATTTAGAGAAACTGCTCTAACGTAAGTTCAATACTGAATAAACGTTCTCCGCATTTGACAAGCAGAGAAGTAGGGGAAGGTTTTAATCCAAAATATTTTTTGTCAAACTCTTTGGTTTAGTGGTCAAAATGATAGTTGTTTGGAAATAAATGAATCTTCTAACTTCTGAAATGTTTTACAAAAACCTAAAAGACATGCAATGGGTTACGAAAATAGCTCTAGTTACAGATTGGTAGCCCCGATTTGAAATCCGACTTCATACTTGAAAGCAGACAAGAAGGGGAAGATTTAATATAGCAGACATTTTTTTCTATAAAATGTTGCGAAAGGGGTCAAAATGGCAGTTAAAGTTTGGGAAAGTTTGAAAAACATGTGGTAGTGCATTTAGAGAAACTGCTCTAACGTAAGTTCAATACTGAATAAACGTTCTCCGCATTTGACAAGCAGAGAAGTAGGGGAAGGTTTTAATCCAAAATATTTTTTGTCAAACTCTTTGGTTTAGTGGTCAAAATGATAGTTGTTTGGAAATAAATGAATCTTCTAACTTCTGACATGTTTTACAAAACACCTAAAAGACATGCAATGGGTTACGAAAATAGCTCTAGTTACAGATTGGTAGCCCCGATTTGAAATCCGACTTCATACTTGAAATCAGACAAGAAGGGGAAGATTTAATATAGCAGACATTTTTTTCTATTAAATGTTGCGAAAGGGGTCAAAACGGCAGTTAGTTTGGGAAAGTTTGAAAAACATGTGGTAGTGCATTTAGAGAAACTGCTCTAACGTAAGTTCCATACTGAATAAACGTTCTCCGCATTTGACAAGCAGAGAAGTAGAGGAAGGTTTTAATCCAAAATATTTTTTGTCAAACTCTTTGGTTTAGTGGTCAAAATGATAGTTGTTTGGAAATAAATGAATCTTCTAACTTCTGACATGTTTTACAAAAACCTAAAAGACATGCAATGGGTTACGAAAATAGCTCTAGTTACATATTGGTAGCCCCGATTTGAAATCCGACTTCATACTTGAAAAGCAGACAAGAAGGGGAAGATTTTATATAGCAGAATTTATTTTTTTGTAAAATGTTGCGACAGGGGTCAAAACGGCAGTTAAAGTTTGTGAAAGTTTGAAAAACATGTGGTAGTGCATTTAGAGAAACTGCTCTAACGTAAGTTCAATACTGAATAAACGTTCTCCGCATTTGAAAAGCAGAGAAGTAGGGGAAGGTTTTAATCCAAAATATTTTTTGTCAAACTCTTTGGTTTAGTGGTCAAAATGATAGTTGTTTGGAAATAAATGAATCTTCTAACTTCTGACATGTTTTACAAAAACCTAAAAGACATGCAATGGGTTACGAAAATAGCTCTAGTTAAAAATTGGCAGCCCCGATTTGAAATCCGACTTCATACTTGAAAGCAGACAAGAAGGGGAGGATTTAATATAGCAGACATTTTTTTCTATAAAATGTTGCGAAAGGGGTCAAAACGGCAGTTAGTTTGGGAAAGTTTGAAAAACATGTGGTAGTGCATTTAGAGAAACTGCTCTAACGTAAGTTCCATACTGAATAAACGTTCTCCGCATTTGACAAGCAGAGAAGTAGAGGAAGGTTTTAATCCAAAATATTTTTTGTCAAACTCTTTGGTTTTAGTGGTCAAAATGATAGTTGTTTGGAAATAAATGAATCTTCTAACTTCTGAAATGTTTTACAAAAACCTAAAAAACATGAAATGGGTTACGAAAATAGCTCTAGTTACAGATTGGTAGCCCCGATTTGAAATCCGACTTCCTCCTTGAAAGCAGACAAGAAGGGGAAGATTTAATATAGCAGACATTTTTTTCTATAAAATGTTGCGAAAGGGGTCAAAATGGCAGTTAAAGTTTGGGAAAGTTTGAAAAACATGTGGTAGTGCATTTAGAGAAACTGCTCTAACGTAAGTTCAATATTGAATAAACGTTCTCCGCATTTGACAAGCAGAGAAGTAGGGGAAGGTTTTAATCCAAAATATTTTTTGTCAAACTCTTTGGTTTAGTGGTCAAAATGATAGTTGTTTGGAAATAAATGAATCTTCTAACTTCTGACATGTTTTACAAAAACCTAAAAGACATGCAATGGTTTACGAAAATAGCTCTAGTTACATATTGGTAGCCCCGATTTGAAATCCGACTTCATACTTGAAAAGCAGACAAGAAGGGGAAGATTTTATATAGCAGAATTTTTTTTCTGTAAAATGTTGCGAAAGGGGTCAAAACGGCAGTTAAATTTTGGCAAAGTTTGAAAAACATGTGGTAGTGCATTTAGAGAAACTGCTCTAACGCAAGTTCAATACTGAATAAACGTTCTCCGCATTTGACAAGCAGAGAAGTAGGGGAAGGTTTTAATCCAAAATATTTTTTGTCAAACTCTTTGGTTTAGTGGTCAAAATGATAGTTGTTTGGAAATAAATGAATCTTCTAACTTCTGACATGTTTTACAAAAACCTAAAAGACATGCAATGGTTTACGAAAATAGCTCTAGTTACATATTGGTAGCCCCGATTTGAAATCCGACTTCATAATTGAAAAGCAGACAAGAAGGGGAAGATTTTATATAGCAGAATTTATTTTTTTGTAAAATGTTGCGAAAGGGGTCAAAACGGCAGTTAAAGTTTGTGAAAGTTTGAAAAACATGTGGTAGTGCATTTAGAGAAACTGCTCTAACGTAAGTTCAATACTGAATAAACGTTCTCCGCATTTGACAAGCAGAGAAGTAGGGGAAGGTTTTAATCCAAAATATTTTTTGTCAAACTCTTTGGTTTAGTGGTCAAAATGATAGTTGTTTAGAAATAAATGAATCTTCTAACTTCTGACATGTTTTACAAAAACCTAAAAGACATGCAATGGTTTACGAAAATAGCTCTAGTTACATATTGGTAGCCCCGATTTGAAATCCGACTTCATACTTGAAAAGCAGACAAGAAGGGGAAGATTTTATATAGCAGAATTTTTTTTCTGTAAAATGTTGCGAAAGGGGTCAAAACGGCAGTTAAATTTTGGCAAAGTTTGAAAAACATGTGGTAGTGCATTTAGAGAAACTGCTCTAACGCAAGTTCAATACTGAATAAACCTTCTCCGCATTTGACAAGCAGAGAAGTAGAGGAAGGTTTTAATCCAAAATATTTTTTGTCAAACTCTTTGGTTTAGTGGTCAAATGATAGTTGTTTGGAAATAAATGAATCTTCTAACTTCTGAAATGTTTTACAAAAATCAAAAAGACATGCAATGGGTTACGAAAATAGCTCTAGTTACATATTGGTAGCCCCGATTTGAAATCCGACTTCGTACTTGAAAAGCAGACAAGAAGGGGAAGATTTTATATAGCAGAATTTTTTTTCTATAAAATGTTGCGAAAGGGGTCAAAACGGCAGTTAAATTTTGGGAAAGTTTGAAAAACATGTGGCAGTGCATTTAGAGAAACTGCTCTAACGTAAGTTCAATACTGAATAAACGTTCTCCGCATTTGAAAAGCAGAGAAGTAGGGGAAGGTTTTAATCCAAAATATTTTTTGTCAAACTCTTTGGTTTAGTGGTCAAAATGATAGTTGTTTGGAAATAAATGAATCTTCTAACTTCTGACATGTTTTACAAAAACCTAAAAGACATGCAATGGGTTACGAAAATAGCTCTAGTTACAAATTGGTAGCCCCGATTTGAAATCCGACTTCATACTTGAAAGCAGACAAGAAGGGGAAGATTTAATATAGCAGACATTTTTTATATAAAATGTTGCGAAAGGGGTCAAAACGGCAGTTAGTTTGGGAAAGTTTGAAAAACATGTGGTAGTGCATTTTGAGAAACTGCTCTAACGTAAGTTACATACTGAATAAACGTTCTCCGCATTTGACAAGCAGAGAAGTAGAGGAAGGTTTTAATCCAAAATATTTTTTGTCAAACTCTTTGGTTTAGTGGTCAAAATGATAGTTGTTTGGAAATAAATGAATCTTCTAACTTCTGACATGTTTTACAAAAACCTAAAAGACATGCAATGGGTTACGAAAATAGCTCTAGTTACAAATTGGTAGCCCCGATTTGAAATCCGACTTCATACTTGAAAGCAGACAAGAAGGGGAAGATTTTATATAGCAGAATTTTTTTTCTATAAAATGTTGCGAAAGGGGTCAAAACGGCAGTTAAATTTTGGGAAAGTTTGAAAAACATGTGGTAGTGCATTTAGAGAAACTGATCTAACGTAAGTTCCATACTGAATAAACCTTCTCCGCATTTGACAAGCAGAGAAGTAGAGGAAGGTTTTAATCCAAAATATTTTTTGTCAAACTCTTTGGTTTAGTGGTCAAATGATAGTTGTTTGGAAATAAATGAATCTTCTAACTTCTGAAATGTTTTACAAAAATCAAAAAGACATGCAATGGGTTACGAAAATAGCTCTAGTTACATATTGGTAGCCCCGATTTGAAATCCGACTTCGTACTTGAAAAGCAGACAAGAAGGGGAAGATTTTATATAGCAGAATTTTTTTTCTATAAAATGTTGCGAAAGGGGTCAAAACGGCAGTTAAATTTTGGGAAAGTTTGAAAAACATGTGGCAGTGCATTTAGAGAAACTGCTCTAACGTAAGTTCAATACTGAATAAACGTTCTCCGCATTTGAAAAGCAGAGAAGTAGGGGAAGGTTTTAATCCAAAATATTTTTTGTCAAACTCTTTGGTTTAGTGGTCAAAATGATAGTTGTTTGGAAATAAATGAATCTTCTAACTTCTGACATGTTTTACAAAAACCTAAAAGACATGCAATGGGTTACGAAAATAGCTCTAGTTACAAATTGGTAGCCCCGATTTGAAATCCGACTTCATACTTGAAAGCAGACAAAAAGGGGAAGATTTTATATAGCAGAATTTTTTTTCTATAAAATGTTGCGAAAGGGGTCAAAACGGCAGTTAAATTTTGGGAAAGTTTGAAAAACATGTGGTAGTGCATTTAGAGAAACTGCTCCAACGTAAGTTCCATACTGAATAAACCTTCTCCGCATTTGACAAGCAGAGAAGAAGAGGAAGGTTTTAATCGAAAATATTTTTTGTCAAACTCTTTGGTTTAGTGGTCAAAATGATAGTTGTTTGGAAATAAATGAATCTTCTAACTTCTGACATGTTTTACAAAAACCTAAAAGACATGCAATGGGTTACGAAAATAGCTCTAGTTACAGATTGGTAGCCCCGATTTGAAAACCGACTTCATACTTTAAAGCAGACAAGAAGGGGCAGATTTAATATAGCAGACATTTTTTCTATAAAATGTTGCGAAAGGGGTCAAAACGGCAGTTAGTTTGGGAAAGTTTGAAAAACTCGTGGTAGTGCATTTAGAGAAACTGCTCTAACGTAAGTTCCATACTGAATAAACCTTCTCCGCATTTGACAAGCAGAGAAGAAGAGGAAGGTTTTAATCGAAAATATTTTTTGTCAAACTCTTTGGTTTAGTGGTCAAAATGATAGTTGTTTGGAAATAAATGAATCTTCTAACTTCTGACATGTTTTACAAAAACCTAAAAGACATGCAATGGGTTACGAAAATAGCTCTAGTTACAGATTGGTAGCCCCGATTTGAAAACCGACTTCATACTTGAAAGCAGACAAGAAGGGGCAGATTTAATATCGCAGACATTTTTTTCTATAAAATGTTGCGAAAGGGGTCAAAACGGCAGTTAGTTTGGGAAAGTTTGAAAAACATGTGGGAGTGCATTTAGAGAAACTGCTCTAACGTAAGTACCATACTGAATAAACGTTCTCCGCATTTGACAAGCAGAGAAGTAGAGGAAGGTTTTAATCCAACATATTTTTTGTCAAACTCTTTGGTTTAGTGGTCAAAATTATAGTTGTTTGGAAATAAATGAATCTTCTAAATTCTGACATGTTTTATAAAAACCTAAAAGACATGCAATGGGTTACGAAAATAGCTCTAGTTACATATTGTTAGCCCCGATTTGAAATGCGACTTCGTACTTGAAAATTAGACAAGAAGGGGAAGATTTTATATAGCAGAATTTTTTTTCTATAAAATGTTGCGAAAGGGGTCAAAACGGCAGTTAAATTTTGGGAAAGTTTGAAAAACATGTGGTAGTGCATTTAGAGAAACTGCTCTAACGTAAGTTCCATACTGAATAAACGTTCTCCGCATTTGACAAGCAGAGAAGAAGAGGAAGGTTTTAATCGAAAATATTTTTTGTCAAACTCTTTGGTTTAGTGGTCAAAATGATAGTTGTTTGGAAATAAATGAATCTTCTAACTTCTGACATGTTTTACAAAAACCTAAAAGACATGCAATGGGTTACGAAAATAGCTCTAGTTACAGATTGGTAGCCCCGATTTGAAAACCGACTTCATACTTGAAAGCAGACAAGAAGGGGCAGATTTAATATCGCAGACATTTTTTTCTTTAAAATGTTGCGAAAGGGGTCAAAACGGCAGTTAGTTTGGGAAAGTTTGAAAAACATGTGGGAGTGCATTTAGAGAAACTGCTCTAACGTAAGTACCATACTGAATAAACGTTCTCCGCATTTGACAAGCAGAGAAGTAGAGGAAGGTTTTAATCCAACATATTTTTTGTCAAACTCTTTGGTTTAGTGGTCAAAATTATAGTTGTTTGGAAATAAATGAATCTTCTAAATTCTGACATGTTTTATAAAAACCTAAAAGACATGCAATGGGTTACGAAAATAGCTCTAGTTACATATTGTTAGCCCCGATTTGAAATGCGACTTCGTACTTGAAAATTAGACAAGAAGGGGAAGATTTTATATAGCAGAATTTTTTTCTATAAAATGTTGCGAAAGGGGTCAAAACGGCAGTTAAATTTTGGGAAAGTTTGAAAAACATGTGGTAGTGCATTTAGAGAAACTGCTCTAACGTAAGTTCCATACTGAATAAACGTTCTCCGCATTTGACATGCAGAGAAGAAGAGGAAGGTTTTAATCGAAAATATTTTTTGTCAAACTCTTTGGTTTAGTGGTCAAAATGATAGTTGTTTGGAAATAAATGAATCTTCTAACTTCTGACATGTTTTACAAAAACCTAAAAGACATGCAATGGGTTACGAAAATAGCTCTAGTTACAGATTGGTAGCCCCGATTTGAAAACCGACTTCATACTTGAAAGCAGACAAGAAGGGGCAGATTTAATATAGCAGACATTTTTTTCTATAAAATGTTGCGAAAGGGGTCAAAACGGCAGTTAGTTTGGGAAAGTTTGAAAAACATGTGGTAGTGCATTTAGAGAAACTGCTCTAACGTAAGTTCCATACTGAATAAACCTTCTCCGCATTTGACAAGCAGAGAAGAAGAGGAAGGTTTTAATCGAAAATATTTTTTGTCAAACTCTTTGGTTTAGTGGTCAAAATGATAGTTGTTTGGAAATAAATGAATCTTCTAACTTCTGACATGTTTTACAAAAACCTAAAAGACATGCAATGGGTTACGAAAATAGCTCTATTTACAGATCGGTTGCCCCGATTTGAAATCCGACCTCATACTTGAAAAGCAGACAAGAAGGGGAAGATTTTATATAGCAGAATTTTTTTTCTGTAAAATGTTGCGAAAGGGGTCAAAACGGCAGTTAAAGTTTGTGAAAGTTTGAAAAACATGTGGTAGTGCATTTAGAGAAACTGCTCTAACGTAAGTTCAATACTGAATAAACGTTCTCCGCATTTGAAAAGCAGAGAAGTAGGGGAAGGTTTTAATCCAAAATATTTTTTGTCAAACTCTTTGGTTTAGTGGTCAAAATGATAGTTGTTTGGAAATAAATGAATCTTCTAACTTCTGACATGTTTTACAAAAACCTAAAAGACATGCAATGGGTTACGAAAATAGCTCTAGTTAAAAATTGGTAGCCCCGATTTGAAATCCGACTTCATACTTGAAAGCAGACAAGAAGGGGAAGATTTAATATAGCAGACATTTTTTTCTATAAAATGTTGCGAAAGGGGTCAAAACGGCAGTTAGTTTGGGAAAGTTTGAAAAACTCGTGGTAGTGCATTTAGAGAAACTGCTCTAACGTAAGTTCCATACTGAATAAACGTTCTCCGCATTTGACAAGCAGAGAAGAAGAGGAAGGTTTTAATCCAAAATATTTTTTGTCAAACTCTTTGGTTTAGTGGTCAAATGATAGTTGTTTGGAAATAAATGAATCTTCTAACTTCTGAAATGTTTTACAAAAATCAAAAAGACATGCAATGGGTTACGAAAATAGCTCTAGTTACATATTGGTAGCCCCGATTTGAAATCCGACTTCGTACTTGAAAAGCAGACAAGAAGGGGAAGATTTTATATAGCAGAATTTTTTTTCTATAAAATGTTGCGAAAGGGGTCAAAACGGCAGTTAAATTTTGGGAAAGTTTGAAAAACATGTGGTAGTGCATTTAGAGAAACTAATCTAACGTAAGTTCCATACTGAATAAACCTTCTCCGCATTTGACAAGCAGAGAAGAAGAGGAAGGTTTTAATCGAAAATATTTTTTGTCAAACTCTTTGGTTTAGTGGTCAAAATGATAGTTGTTTGGAAATAAATGAATCTTCTAACTTCTGACATGTTTTACAAAAACCTAAAAGACATGCAATGGGTTACGAAAATAGCTCTAGTTACAGATTGGTAGCCCCGATTTGAAAACCGACTTCATACTTGAAAGCAGACAAGAAGGGGCAGATTTAATATCGCAGACATTTTTTTCTATAAAATGTTGCGAAAGGGGTCAAAACGGCAGTTAGTTTGGGAAAGTTTGAAAAACATGTGGGAGTGCATTTAGAGAAACTGCTCTAACGTAAGTACCATACTGAATAAACGTTCTCCGCATTTGACAAGCAGAGAAGTAGAGGAAGGTTTTAATCCAACATATTTTTTGTCAAACTCTTTGGTTTAGTGGTCAAAATGATAGTTGTTTGGAAATAAATGAATCTTCTAACTTCTGAAATGTTTTACAAAAACCTAAAAGACATGCAATGGGTTACGAAAATAGCTCTAGTTACATATTGTTAGCCCCGATTTGAAATGCGACTTCGTACTTGAAAAGCAGACAAGAAGGGGAAGATTTTCTATAGCATAATTTTTTTCTATAAAATGTTGCGAAAGGGGTCAAAACGGCAGTTAAAGTTTGGGAAAGTTTGAAAAACATGTGGTAGTGCATTTAGAGAAACTGCTCTAACGTAAGTTCCATACTGAATAAACCTTCTCCGCATTTGACAAGCAGAGAAGAAGAGGAAGGTTTTAATCGAAAATATTTTTTGTCAAACTCTTTGGTTTAGTGGTCAAAATGATAGTTGTTTGGAAATAAATGAATCTTCTAACTTCTGACATGTTTTACAAAAACCTAAAAGACATGCAATGGGTTACGAAAATAGCTCTAGTTACAGATTGGTAGCCCTGATTTGAAAACCGACTTCATACTTGAAAGCAGACAAGAAGGGGCAGATTTAATATAGCAGACATTTTTTTCTATAAAATGTTGCGAAAGGGGTCAAAACGGCAGTTAGTTTGGGAAAGTTTGAAAAACATGTGGTAGTGCATTTAGAGAAACTGCTCTAACGTAAGTTCCATACTGAATAAACCTTCTCCGCATTTGACAAGCAGAGAAGAAGAGGAAGGTTTTAATCG
>NW_026602129.1:0-24531 GCF_029448725.1 Salvelinus fontinalis | reverse complement strand
ATTTTTTTTCAGTACTCTGTTTAATCAGGATGTTAGGAACACTGTGGACAGTTTTCAGCAAGTTGCAACATTGAAATACAGAAATAAACACTTTTCCAAAAACAAGCTCTAAATCATGTTGAAAAACAGAAATAAGCACTTTTCAAAAACAAGCTTCAAATCATGTTGAAATACAGAAATTGACACTTTTCCAAAAACAAGCTCCAAATCATGTTGAAATACAGAAATAAACACTTTTCCATAAACAAGCTCTAAATCATGTTTGATGCACTCTGGAAGTTAATTTTTTTTCAGTACTGTTTAATCAGGATGTTAGGAACACTGTGGACAGTTTTCAGCAAGTTGCAACATTGAAATACAGAAATAAACACTTTTCCAAAAACAAGCTCTAAATCATGTTGAAAAACAGAAATAAGCACTTTTCAAAAACAAGCTTCAAATCATGTTGAAATACAGAAATTGACACTTTTCCAAAAACAAGCTCCAAATCATGTTGAAATACAGAAATAAACACTTTTCCATAAACAAGCTCTAAATCATGTTTGATGCACTCTGGAAGTTAATTTTTTTTCAGTACTGTTTAATCAGGATGTTAGGAACACTGTGGACAGTTTTCAGCAAGTTGCAACATTGAAAAACAGAAATAAACACTTTTCCAAAAACAAGCTCTAAATCATGTTGAAAAACAGAAATAAGCACTTTTCAAAAACAAGCTTCAAATCATGTTGAAATACAGAAATTGACACTTTTCCAAAAACAAGCTCCAAATCATGTTGAAATACAGAAATAAACACTTTTCCATAAACAAGCTCTAAATCATGTTTGATGCACTCTGGAAGTTAATTTTTTTTCAGTACTGTTTAATCAGGATGTTAGGAACACTGTGGACAGTTTTCAGCAAGTTGCAACATTGAAATACAGAAATAAACACTTTTCCAAAAACAAGCTCTAAATCATGTTGAAAACAGAAATTAACACTTTTCCATAAACAAGCTCTAAATCATGTTTGATGCACTCTGGAAGTTAATTTTTTTTCAGTACTCTGTTTAATCAGGATGTTAGGAACACTGTGGACAGTTTTCAGCAAGTTGCAACATTGAAATACAGAAATAAACACTTTTCCAAAAACAAGCTCTAAATCATGTTGAAAAACAGAAATAAGCACTTTTCAAAAACAAGCTTCAAATCATGTTGAAATACAGAAATTGACACTTTTCCAAAAACAAGCTCCAAATCATGTTGAAATACAGAAATAAACACTTTTCCATAAACAAGCTCTAAATCATGTTTGATGCACTCTGGAAGTTAATTTTTTTTCAGTACTGTTTAATCAGGATGTTAGGAACACTGTGGACAGTTTTCAGCAAGTTGCAACATTGAAATACAGAAATAAACACTTTTCCAAAAACAAGCTCTAAATCATGTTGAAAAACAGAAATAAGCACTTTTCAAAAACAAGCTTCAAATCATGTTGAAATACAGAAATTGACACTTTTCCAAAAACAAGCTCCAAATCATGTTGAAATACAGAAATAAACACTTTTCCATAAACAAGCTCTAAATCATGTTTGATGCACTCTGGAAGTTAATTTTTTTTCAGTACTGTTTAATCAGGATGTTAGGAACACTGTGGACAGTTTTCAGCAAGTTGCAACATTGAAAAACAGAAATAAACACTTTTCCAAAAACAAGCTCTAAATCATGTTGAAAAACAGAAATAAGCACTTTTCAAAAAAAAGCTTCAAATCATGTTGAAATACAGAAATAAACACTTTTCCAAAAACAAGCTCTAAATCATGTTTGATGCACTCTGGAAGTTAATTTTTTTTCAGTACTGTTTAATCAGGATGTTAGGAACACTGTGGACAGTTTTCAGCAAGTTGCAACATTGAAATACAGAAATTGACACTTTTCCAAAAACAAGCTCCAAATCATGTTGAAATACAGAAATAAACACTTTTCCATAAACAAGCTCTAAATCATGTTTGATGCACTCTGGAAGTTAATTTTTTTTCAGTACTGTTTAATCAGGATGTTAGGAACACTGTGGACAGTTTTCAGCAAGTTGCAACATTGAAATACAGAAATAAACACTTTTCCAAAAACAAGCTCTAAATCATGTTGAAAAACAGAAATAAGCACTTTTCAAAAACAAGCTTCAAATCATGTTGAAATACAGAAATTGACACTTTTCCAAAAACAAGCTCCAAATCATGTTGAAATACAGAAATAAACACATTTCCATAAACAAGCTCTAAATCATGTTTGATGCACTCTGGAAGTTAATTTTTTTTCAGTACTGTTTAATCAGGATGTTAGGAACACTGTGGACAGTTTTCAGCAAGTTGCAACATTGAAATACAGAAATAAACACTTTTCCAAAAACAAGCTCTAAATCATGTTGAAAAACAGAAATAAGCACTTTTCAAAAACAAGCTTCAAATCATGTTGAAATACAGAAATTGACACTTTTCCAAAAACAAGCTCCAAATCATGTTGAAATACAGAAATAAACACTTTTCCATAAACAAGCTCTAAATCATGTTTGATGCACTCTGGAAGTTAATTTTTTTTCAGTACTGTTTAATCAGGATGTTAGGAACACTGTGGACAGTTTTCAGCAAGTTGCAACATTGAAAAACAGAAATAAACACTTTTCCAAAAACAAGCTCTAAATCATGTTGAAAAACAGAAATAAGCACTTTTCAAAAAAAAGCTTCAAATCATGTTGAAATACAGAAATTGACACTTTTCCAAAAACAAGCTCCAAATCATGTTGAAAACAGAAATTAACACTTTTCCATAAACAAGCTCTAAATCATGTTTGATGCACTCTGGAAGTTAATTTTTTTTCAGTACTGTTTAATCAGGATGTTAGGAACACTGTGGACAGTTTTCAGCAAGTTGCAACATTGAAATACAGAAATAAACACTTTTCCAAAAACAAGCTCTAAATCATGTTGAAAAACAGAAATATGCACTTTTCAAAAACAAGCTTCAAATCATGTTGAAATACAGAAATTGACACTTTTCCAAAAACAAGCTCCAAATCATGTTGAAATACAGAAATAAACACTTTTCCATAAACAAGCTCTAAATCATGTTTGATGCACTCTGGAAGTTAATTTTTTTTCAGTACTGTTTAATCAGGATGTTAGGAACACTGTGGACAGTTTTCAGCAAGTTGCAACATTGAAATACAGAAATAAACACTTTTCCAAAAACATGCTCTAAATCATGTTGAAAAACAGAAATAAGCACTTTTCAAAAACAAGCTTCAAATCATGTTGAAATACAGAAATTGACACTTTTCCAAAAACAAGCTCCAAATCATGTTTGATGCACTCTGGAAGTTAATTTTTTTCAGTACTGTTTAATCAGGATGTTAGGAACACTGTTGACAGTTTTCAGCAAGTTGCAACATTGAAATACAGAAATAAACACTTTTCCAAAAACAAGCTCTAAATCATGTTGAAAAACCGAAATAAGGACTTTTCAAAAACAAGCTTCAAATCATGTTGAAATACAGAAATTGACACTTTTCCAAAAACAAGCTCCAAATCATGTTGAAATACAGAAATAAACACTTTTCCATAAACAAGCTCTAAATCATGTTTGATGCACTCTGGAAGTAATTTTTTTTTCAGTACTGTTTAATCAGGATGTTAGGAACACTGTGGACAGTTTTCAGCAAGTTGCAACATTGAAATACAGAAATAAACACTTTTCCAAAAACAAGCTCTAAATCATGTTGAAATACAGAAATAAACACTTTTCCAAAAACAAGCTCTGAATCATGTTGAAATACAGAAATTAACACTTTTCCAAAAACAAGCTCCAAATCATGTTGAAATACAGAAATTGACACTTTTCCATAAACAAGCTCTAAATCATGTTTGATGCACTCTGGAAGTTAATTTTTTTTCAGGACTGTTTAATCAGGATGTTAGGAACACTGTGGACAGTTTTCAGCAAGTTGCAACATTGAAATACAGAAATAAACACTTTTCCAAAAACAAGCTCTAAATCATGTTGAAAAACAGAAATAAGCACTTTTCAAAAACAAGCTTCAAATCATGTTGAAATACAGAAATTGACACTTTTCCAAAAACAAGCTCCAAATCATGTTGAAATACAGAAATAAACACTTTTCCATAAACAAGCTCTAAATCATGTTTGATGCACTCTGGAAGTTAATTTTTTTTCAGTACTGTTTAATCAGGATGTTAGGAACACTGTGGACAGTTTTCAGCAAGTTGCAACATTGAAATACAGAAATAAACACTTTTCCAAAAACAAGCTCTAAATCATGTTGAAAACAGAAATTAACACTTTTCCATAAACAAGCTCTAAATCATGTTTGATGCACTCTGGAAGTTAATTTTTTTTCAGTACTCTGTTTAATCAGGATGTTAGGAACACTGTGGACAGTTTTCAGCAAGTTGCAACATTGAAATACAGAAATAAACACTTTTCCAAAAACAAGCTCTAAATCATGTTGAAAAACAGAAATAAGCACTTTTCAAAAACAAGCTTCAAATCATGTTGAAATACAGAAATTGACACTTTTCCAAAAACAAGCTCCAAATCATGTTGAAATACAGAAATAAACACTTTTCCATAAACAAGCTCTAAATCATGTTTGATGCACTCTGGAAGTTAATTTTTTTTCAGTACTGTTTAATCAGGATGTTAGGAACACTGTGGACAGTTTTCAGCAAGTTGCAACATTGAAATACAGAAATAAACACTTTTCCAAAAACAAGCTCTAAATCATGTTGAAAAACAGAAATAAGCACTTTTCAAAAACAAGCTTCAAATCATGTTGAAATACAGAAATTGACACTTTTCCAAAAACAAGCTCCAAATCATGTTGAAATACAGAAATAAACACTTTTCCATAAACAAGCTCTAAATCATGTTTGATGCACTCTGGAAGTTAATTTTTTTTCAGTACTGTTTAATCAGGATGTTAGGAACACTGTGGACAGTTTTCAGCAAGTTGCAACATTGAAAAACAGAAATAAACACTTTTCCAAAAACAAGCTCTAAATCATGTTGAAAAACAGAAATAAGCACTTTTCAAAAAAAAGCTTCAAATCATGTTGAAATACAGAAATTGACACTTTTCCAAAAACAAGCTCCAAATCATGTTGAAATACAGAAATAAACACTTTTCCAAAAACAAGCTCTAAATCATGTTTGATGCACTCTGGAAGTTAATTTTTTTTCAGTACTGTTTAATCAGGATGTTAGGAACACTGTGGACAGTTTTCAGCAAGTTGCAACATTGAAATACAGAAATAAACACTTTTCCAAAAACAAGCTCTAAATCATGTTGAAAACAGAAATTAACACTTTTCCATAAACAAGCTCTAAATCATGTTTGATGCACTCTGGAAGTTAATTTTTTTTCAGTACTCTGTTTAATCAGGATGTTAGGAACACTGTGGACAGTTTTCAGCAAGTTGCAACATTGAAATACAGAAATAAACACTTTTCCAAAAACAAGCTCTAAATCATGTTGAAAAACAGAAATAAGCACTTTTCAAAAACAAGCTTCAAATCATGTTGAAATACAGAAATTGACACTTTTCCAAAAACAAGCTCCAAATCATGTTGAAATACAGAAATAAACACTTTTCCATAAACAAGCTCTAAATCATGTTTGATGCACTCTGGAAGTTAATTTTTTTTCAGTACTGTTTAATCAGGATGTTAGGAACACTGTGGACAGTTTTCAGCAAGTTGCAACATTGAAATACAGAAATAAACACTTTTCCAAAAACAAGCTCTAAATCATGTTGAAAAACAGAAATAAGCACTTTTCAAAAACAAGCTTCAAATCATGTTGAAATACAGAAATTGACACTTTTCCAAAAACAAGCTCCAAATCATGTTGAAATACAGAAATAAACACTTTTCCATAAACAAGCTCTAAATCATGTTTGATGCACTCTGGAAGTTAATTTTTTTTCAGTACTGTTTAATCAGGATGTTAGGAACACTGTGGACAGTTTTCAGCAAGTTGCAACATTGAAAAACAGAAATAAACACTTTTCCAAAAACAAGCTCTAAATCATGTTGAAAAACAGAAATAAGCACTTTTCAAAAAAAAGCTTCAAATCATGTTGAAATACAGAAATTGACACTTTTCCAAAAACAAGCTCCAAATCATGTTGAAATACAGAAATAAACACTTTTCCAAAAACAAGCTCTAAATCATGTTTGATGCACTCTGGAAGTTAATTTTTTTTCAGTACTGTTTAATCAGGATGTTAGGAACACTGTGGACAGTTTTCAGCAAGTTGCAACATTGAAATACAGAAATTGACACTTTTCCAAAAACAAGCTCCAAATCATGTTGAAATACAGAAATAAACACTTTTCCATAAACAAGCTCTAAATCATGTTTGATGCACTCTGGAAGTTAATTTTTTTTCAGTACTGTTTAATCAGGATGTTAGGAACACTGTGGACAGTTTTCAGCAAGTTGCAACATTGAAATACAGAAATAAACACTTTTCCAAAAACAAGCTCTAAATCATGTTGAAAAACAGAAATAAGCACTTTTCAAAAACAAGCTTCAAATCATGTTGAAATACAGAAATTGACACTTTTCCAAAAACAAGCTCCAAATCATGTTGAAATACAGAAATAAACACTTTTCCATAAACAAGCTCTAAATCATGTTTGATGCACTCTGGAAGTTAATTTTTTTTCAGTACTGTTTAATCAGGATGTTAGGAACACTGTGGACAGTTTTCAGCAAGTTGCAACATTGAAATACAGAAATAAACACTTTTCCAAAAACAAGCTCTAAATCATGTTGAAAAACAGAAATAAGCACTTTTCAAAAACAAGCTTCAAATCATGTTGAAATACAGAAATTGACACTTTTCCAAAAACAAGCTCCAAATCATGTTGAAATACAGAAATAAACACTTTTCCATAAACAAGCTCTAAATCATGTTTGATGCACTCTGGAAGTTAATTTTTTTTCAGTACTGTTTAATCAGGATGTTAGGAACACTGTGGACAGTTTTCAGCAAGTTGCAACATTGAAAAACAGAAATAAACACTTTTCCAAAAACAAGCTCTAAATCATGTTGAAAAACAGAAATAAGCACTTTTCAAAAAAAAGCTTCAAATCATGTTGAAATACAGAAATTGACACTTTTCCAAAAACAAGCTCCAAATCATGTTGAAATACAGAAATAAACACTTTTCCAAAAACAAGCTCTAAATCATGTTTGATGCACTCTGGAAGTTAATTTTTTTTCAGTACTGTTTAATCAGGATGTTAGGAACACTGTGGACAGTTTTCAGCAAGTTGCAACATTGAAATACAGAAATAAACACTTTTCCAAAAACAAGCTCTAAATCATGTTGAAAACAGAAATTAACACTTTTCCATAAACAAGCTCTAAATCATGTTTGATGCACTCTGGAAGTTAATTTTTTTTCAGTACTGTTTAATCAGGATGTTAGGAACACTGTGGACAGTTTTCAGCAAGTTGCAACATTGAAATACAGAAATAAACACTTTTCCAAAAACAAGCTCTAAATCATGTTGAAAAACAGAAATAAGCACTTTTCAAAAACAAGCTTCAAATCATGTTGAAATACAGAAATTGACACTTTTCCAAAAACAAGCTCCAAATCATGTTGAAATACAGAAATAAACACTTTTCCATAAACAAGCTCTAAATCATGTTTGATGCACTCTGGAAGTTAATTTTTTTTCAGTACTGTTTAATCAGGATGTTAGGAACACTGTGGACAGTTTTCAGCAAGTTGCAACATTGAAATACAGAAATAAACACTTTTCCAAAAACATGCTCTAAATCATGTTGAAAAACAGAAATAAGCACTTTTCAAAAACAAGCTTCAAATCATGTTGAAATACAGAAATTGACACTTTTCCAAAAACAAGCTCCAAATCATGTTTGATGCACTCTGGAAGTTAATTTTTTTCAGTACTGTTTAATCAGGATGTTAGGAACACTGTTGACAGTTTTCAGCAAGTTGCAACATTGAAATACAGAAATAAACACTTTTCCAAAAACAAGCTCTAAATCATGTTGAAAAACCGAAATAAGGACTTTTCAAAAACAAGCTTCAAATCATGTTGAAATACAGAAATTGACACTTTTCCAAAAACAAGCTCTAAATCATGTTGAAAAACAGAAATAAGCACTTTTCAAAAACAAGCTCCAAATCATGTTGAAATACAGAAATAAACACTTTTCCATAAACAAGCTCTAAATCATGTTTGATGCACTCTGGAAGTTAATTTTTTTTCAGTACTGTTTAATCAGGATGTTAGGAACACTGTGGACAGTTTTCAGCAAGTTGCAACATTGAAATACAGAAATAAACACTTTTCCAAAAACAAGCTCTAAATCATGTTGAAAAACAGAAATAAGCACTTTTCAAAAACAAGCTTCAAATCATGTTGAAATACAGAAATTGACACTTTTCCAAAAACAAGCTCCAAATCATGTTGAAATACAGAAATAAACACTTTTCCAAAAACAAGCTCTAAATCATGTTTGATGCACTCTGGAAGTTAATTTATTTTCAGTACTGTTTAATCAGGATGTTAGGAACACTGTTGACAGTTTTCAGCAAGTTGCAACATTGAAATACAGAAATAAACACTTTTCCAAAAACATGCTCTAAATCATGTTGAAAAACAGAAATAAGCACTTTTCAAAAACAAGCTTCAAATCATGTTGAAATACAGAAATTGACACTTTTCCAAAAACAAGCTCCAAATCATGTTGAAATACAGAAATAAACACTTTTCCATAAACAAGCTCTAAATCATGTTTGATGCACTATGGGAGTTATTTTTTTTTCAGTACTGTTTAATCAGGATGTTAGGAACACTGTGGACAGTTTTCAGCAAGTTGCAACATTGAAATACAGAAATAAACACTTTTCCAAAAACAAGCTCTAAATCATGTTGAAAACAGAAATGAACACTTTTCCATAAACAAGCTCTAAATCATGTTTGATGCACTCTGGAAGTTAATTTTTTTTCAGTACTGTTTAATCAGGATGTTAGGAACACTGTGGACAGTTTTCAGCAAGTTGCAACATTGAAATACAGAAATAAATACTTTTCCAAAAACAAGCTCTAAATCATGTTGAAAACAGAAATTAACACTTTTCCATAAACAAGCTCTAAATCATGTTTGATGCACTCTGGAAGTTAATTTTTTTTCAGTACTGTTTAATCAGGATGTTAGGAACACTGTGGACAGTTTTCAGCAAGTTGCAACATTGAAATACAGAAATAAACACTTTTCCAAAAACAAGCTCTAAATCATGTTGAAAACAGAAATTAACACTTTTCCATAAACAAGCTCTAAATCATGTTTGATGCACTCTGGAAGTTAATTTTTTTTCAGTACTGTTTAATCAGGATGTTAGGAACACTGTGGACAGTTTTCAGCAAGTTGCAACATTGAAATACAGAAATAAACACTTTTCCAAAAACAAGCTCTAAATCATGTTGAAAAACAGAAATAAGGACTTTTCAAAAACAAGCTTCAAATCATGTTGAAATACAGAAATTGACACTTTTCCAAAAACAAGCTCCAAATCATGTTGAAATACAGAAATAAAAACTTTTCCATAAACAAGCTCTAAATCATGTTTGATGCACTCTGGAAGTTAATTTTTTTTCAGTACTGTTTAATCAGGATGTTAGGAACACTGTGGACAGTTTTCAGCAAGTTGCAACATTGAAATACAGAAATAAACACTTTTCCAAAAACAAGCTCTAAATCATGTTGAAATACAGAAATAAACACTTTTCCAAAAACAAGCTCTGAATCATGTTGAAATACAGAAATTAACACTTTTCCAAAAACAAGCTCCAAATCATGTTGAAATACAGAAATTGACACTTTTCCATAAACAAGCTCTAAATCATGTTTGATGCACTCTGGAAGTTAATTTTTTTTCAGTACTGTTTAATCAGGATGTTAGGAACACTGTGGACAGTTTTCAGCAAGTTGCAACATTGAAATACAGAAATAAACACTTTTCCAAAAACAAGCTCTAAATCATGTTGAAAAACAGAAATAAGCACTTTTCAAAAACAAGCTTCAAATCATGTTGAAATACAGAAATTGACACTTTTCCAAAAACAAGCTCCAAATCATGTTGAAATACAGAAATAAACACTTTTCCATAAACAAGCTCTAAATCATGTTTGATGCACTCTGGAAGTTAATTTTTTTTCAGTACTGTTTAATCAGGATGTTAGGAACACTGTGGACAGTTTTCAGCAAGTTGCAACATTGAAATACAGAAATAAACACTTTTCCAAAAACAAGCTCTAAATCATGTTGAAATACAGAAATAAACACTTTTCCAAAAACAAGCTCTGAATCATGTTGAAATACAGAAATTAACACTTTTCCAAAAACAAGCTCCAAATCATGTTGAAATACAGAAATTGACACTTTTCCATAAACAAGCTCTAAATCATGTTTGATGCACTCTGGAAGTTAATTTTTTTTTCAGTACTGTTTAATCAGGATGTTAGGAACACTGTGGACAGTTTTCAGCAAGTTGCAACATTGAAATACAGAAATAAACACTTTTCCAAAAACAAGCTCTAAATCATGTTGAAAAACAGAAATAAGCACTTTTCAAAAACAAGCTTCAAATCATGTTGAAATACAGAAATTGACACTTTTCCAAAAACAAGCTCCAAATCATGTTGAAATACAGAAATAAACACTTTTCCATAAACAAGCTCTAAATCATGTTTGATGCACTCTGGAAGTTAATTTTTTTTCAGTACTGTTTAATCAGGATGTTAGGAACACTGTGGACAGTTTTCAGCAAGTTGCAACATTGAAATACAGAAATAAACACTTTTCCAAAAACAAGCTCTAAATCATGTTGAAATCATGTTGAAATTAACACTTTTCCATAAACAAGCTCTAAATCATGTTTGATGCACTCTGGAAGTTAATTTTTTTTCAGTACTGTTTAATCAGGATGTTAGGAACACTGTGGACAGTTTTCAGCAAGATGCAACATTGAAATACAGAAATAAACACTTTTCCAAAAACAAGCTCTAAATCATGTTGAAAACAGAAATTAACACTTTTCCATAAACAAGCTCTAAATCATGTTTGATGCACTCTGGAAGTAAAATTTTTTTCAGTACTGTTTAATCAGGATGTTAGGAACACTGTGGACAGTTTTCAGCAAGTTGCAACATTGAAATACAGAAATAAACACTTTTCCAAAAACAAGCTCCAAATCATGTTGAAATACAGAAATTGACACTTTTCCATAAACAAGCTCTAAATCATGTTTGATGCGTTCTGGAAGTTAATTTTTTTTCAGTACTGTTTAATCAGGATGTTAGGAACACTGTGGACAGTTTTCAGCAAGTTGCAACATTGAAATACAGAAATAAACACTTTTCCAAAAACAAGCTCTAAATCATGTTGAAATCATGTTGAAATTAACACTTTTCCATAAACAAGCTCTAAATCATGTTTGATGCACTCTGGAAGTTAATTTTTTTTCAGTACTGTTTAATCAGGATGTTAGGAACACTGTGGACAGTTTTCAGCAAGTTGCAACATTGAAATACAGAAATAAACACTTTTCCAAAAACAAGCTCTAAATCATGTTGAAAACAGAAATTAACACTTTTCCATAAACAAGCTCTAAATCATGTTTGATGCACTCTGGAAGTTAATTTTTTTTCAGTACTGTTTAATCAGGATGTTAGGAACACTGTGGACAGTTTTCAGCAAGTTGCAACATTGAAATACAGAAATTAACACTTTTCCAAAAACAAGCTTTAAATCATGTTGAAAAACAGAAATAAGCACTTTTCAAAAACAAGCTTCAAATCATGTTGAAATACAGAAATTGACACTTTTCCAAAAACAAGCTCCAAATCATGTTGAAATACAGAAATAAACACTTTTCCATAAACAAGCTCTAAATCATGTTTGATGCACTCTGGAAGTTAATTTTTTTTCAGTACTGTTTAATCAGGATGTTAGGAACACTGTGGACAGTTTTCAGCAAGTTGCAACATTGAAATACAGAAATAAACACTTTTCCAAAAACAAGCTCTAAATCATGTTGAAAAACAGAAATAAGCACTTTTCAAAAACAAGCTTCAAATCATGTTGAAATACAGAAATTGACACTTTTCCAAAAACAAGCTCCAAATCATGTTGAAATACAGAAATAAAAACTTTTCCATAAACAAGCTCTAAATCATGTTTGATGCACTCTGGAAGTTAATTTTTTTTCAGTACTGTTTAATCAGGATGTTAAGGAACACTGTGGACAGTTTTCAGCAAGTTGCAACATTGAAATACAGAAATAAACACTTTTCCAAAAACAAGCTCTAAATCATGTTGAAATACAGAAATAAACACTTTTCCAAAAACAAGCTCTGAATCATGTTGAAATACAGAAATTAACACTTTTCCAAAAACAAGCTCCAAATCATGTTGAAATACAGAAATTGACACTTTTCCATAAACAAGCTCTAAATCATGTTTGATGCACTCTGGAAGTTAATTTTTTTTCAGTACTGTTTAATCAGGATGTTAGGAACACTGTGGACAGTTTTCAGCAAGTTGCAACATTGAAATACAGAAATAAACACTTTTCCAAAAACAAGCTCTAAATCATGTTGAAATCATGTTGAAATTAACACTTTTCCATAAACAAGCTCTAAATCATGTTTGATGCACTCTGGAAGTTAATTTTTTTTCAGTACTGTTTAATCAGGATGTTAGGAACACTGTGGACAGTTTTCAGCAAGATGCAACATTGAAATACAGAAATAAACACTTTTCCAAAAACAAGCTCTAAATCATGTTGAAAACAGAAATTAACACTTTTCCATAAACAAGCTCTAAATCATGTTTGATGCACTCTGGAAGTAAAATTTTTTTCAGTACTGTTTAATCAGGATGTTAGGAACACTGTGGACAGTTTTCAGCAAGTTGCAACATTGAAATACAGAAATAAACACTTTTCCAAAAACAAGCTCCAAATCATGTTGAAATACAGAAATTGACACTTTTCCATAAACAAGCTCTAAATCATGTTTGATGCGTTCTGGAAGTTAATTTTTTTTCAGTACTGTTTAATCAGGATGTTAGGAACACTGTGGACAGTTTTCAGCAAGTTGCAACATTGAAATACAGAAATAAACACTTTTCCAAAAACAAGCTCTAAATCATGTTGAAATCATGTTGAAATTAACACTTTTCCATAAACAAGCTCTAAATCATGTTTGATGCACTCTGGAAGTTAATTTTTTTTCAGTACTGTTTAATCAGGATGTTAGGAACACTGTGGACAGTTTTCAGCAAGTTGCAACATTGAAATACAGAAATAAACACTTTTCCAAAAACAAGCTCTAAATCATGTTGAAAACAGAAATTAACACTTTTCCATAAACAAGCTCTAAATCATGTTTGATGCACTCTGGAAGTTAATTTTTTTTCAGTACTGTTTAATCAGGATGTTAGGAACACTGTGGACAGTTTTCAGCAAGTTGCAACATTGAAATACAGAAATTAACACTTTTCCAAAAACAAGCTTTAAATCATGTTGAAAAACAGAAATAAGCACTTTTCAAAAACAAGCTTCAAATCATGTTGAAATACAGAAATTGACACTTTTCCAAAAACAAGCTCCAAATCATGTTGAAATACAGAAATAAACACTTTTCCATAAACAAGCTCTAAATCATGTTTGATGCACTCTGGAAGTTAATTTTTTTTCAGTACTGTTTAATCAGGATGTTAGGAACACTGTGGACAGTTTTCAGCAAGTTGCAACATTGAAATACAGAAATAAACACTTTTCCAAAAACAAGCTCTAAATCATGTTGAAAAACAGAAATAAGCACTTTTCAAAAACAAGCTTCAAATCATGTTGAAATACAGAAATTGACACTTTTCCAAAAACAAGCTCCAAATCATGTTGAAATACAGAAATAAAAACTTTTCCATAAACAAGCTCTAAATCATGTTTGATGCACTCTGGAAGTTAATTTTTTTTCAGTACTGTTTAATCAGGATGTTAAGGAACACTGTGGACAGTTTTCAGCAAGTTGCAACATTGAAATACAGAAATAAACACTTTTCCAAAAACAAGCTCTAAATCATGTTGAAATACAGAAATAAACACTTTTCCAAAAACAAGCTCTGAATCATGTTGAAATACAGAAATTAACACTTTTCCAAAAACAAGCTCCAAATCATGTTGAAATACAGAAATTGACACTTTTCCATAAACAAGCTCTAAATCATGTTTGATGCACTCTGGAAGTTAATTTTTTTTCAGTACTGTTTAATCAGGATGTTAGGAACACTGTGGACAGTTTTCAGCAAGTTGCAACATTGAAATACAGAAATAAACACTTTTCCAAAAACAAGCTCTAAATCATGTTGAAAAACAGAAATAAGCACTTTTCAAAAACAAGCTTCAAATCATGTTGAAATACAGAAATTGACACTTTTCCAAAAACAAGCTCCAAATCATGTTGAAATACAGAAGTAAACACTTTTCCATAAACAAGCTCTAAATCATGTTTGATGCACTCTGGAAGTTAATTTTTTTTCAGTACTGTTTAATCAGGATGTTAGGAACACTGTGGACAGTTTTCAGCAAGTTGCAACATTGAAATACAGAAATAAACACTTTTCCAAAAACAAGCTCTAAATCATGTTGAAATCATGTTGAAATTAACACTTTTCCATAAACAAGCTCTAAATCATGTTTGATGCACTCTGGAAGTTAATTTTTTTTCAGTACTGTTTAATCAGGATGTTAGGAACACTGTGGACAGTTTTCAGCAAGTTGCAACATTGAAATACAGAAATAAACACTTTTCCAAAAACAAGCTCTAAATCATGTTGAAAAACAGAAATAAGCACTTTTCAAAAACAAGCTTCAAATCATGTTGAAATACAGAAATTGACACTTTTCCAAAAACAAGCTCCAAATCATGTTTGATGCACTCTGGAAGTTAATTTTTTTTCAGTACTGTTTAATCAGGATGTTAGGAACACTGTTGACAGTTTTCAGCAAGTTGCAACATTGAAATACAGAAATAAACACTTTTCCAAAAACAAGCTCTAAATCATGTTGAAAAACAGAAATAAGCACTTTTCAAAAACAAGCTCCAAATCATGTTGAAATACAGAAATAAACACTTTTCCATAAACAAGCTCTAAATCATGTTTGATGCACTCTGGAAGTTAATTTTTTTTCAGTACTGTTTAATCAGGATGTTAGGAACACTGTGGACAGTTTTCAGCAAGTTGCAACATTGAAATACAGAAATAAACACTTTTCCAAAAACAAGCTCTAAATCATGTTGAAATACAGAAATAAACACTTTTCCAAAAACAAGCTCCAAATCATGTTGAAATACAGAAATAAACACTTTTCCATAAACAAGCTCTAAATCATGTTTGATGCACTCTGGAAGTTAATTTTTTTTCAGTACTGTTTAATCAGGATGTTAGGAACACTGTGGACAGTTTTCAGCAAGTTGCAACATTGAAATACAGAAATAAACACTTTTCCAAAAACAAGCTCTAAATCATGTTGAAAAACAGAAATAAGCACTTTTCAAAAACAAGCTTCAAATCATGTTGAAATACAGAAATTGACACTTTTCCAAAAACAAGCTCCAAATCATGTTGAAATACAGAAATAAAAACTTTTCCATAAACAAGCTCTAAATCATGTTTGATGCACTCTGGAAGTTAATTTTTTTTCAGTACTGTTTAATCAGGATGTTAAGGAACACTGTGGACAGTTTTCAGCAAGTTGCAACATTGAAATACAGAAATAAACACTTTTCCAAAAACAAGCTCTAAATCATGTTGAAATACAGAAATAAACACTTTTCCAAAAACAAGCTCTGAATCATGTTGAAATACAGAAATTAACACTTTTCCAAAAACAAGCTCCAAATCATGTTGAAATACAGAAATTGACACTTTTCCATAAACAAGCTCTAAATCATGTTTGATGCACTCTGGAAGTTAATTTTTTTTCAGTACTGTTTAATCAGGATGTTAGGAACACTGTGGACAGTTTTCAGCAAGTTGCAACATTGAAATACAGAAATAAACACTTTTCCAAAAACAAGCTCTAAATCATGTTGAAAAACAGAAATAAGCACTTTTCAAAAACAAGCTTCAAATCATGTTGAAATACAGAAATTGACACTTTTCCAAAAACAAGCTCCAAATCATGTTGAAATACAGAAGTAAACACTTTTCCATAAACAAGCTCTAAATCATGTTTGATGCACTCTGGAAGTTAATTTTTTTTCAGTACTGTTTAATCAGGATGTTAGGAACACTGTGGACAGTTTTCAGCAAGTTGCAACATTGAAATACAGAAATAAACACTTTTCCAAAAACAAGCTCTAAATCATGTTGAAATCATGTTGAAATTAACACTTTTCCATAAACAAGCTCTAAATCATGTTTGATGCACTCTGGAAGTTAATTTTTTTTCAGTACTGTTTAATCAGGATGTTAGGAACACTGTGGACAGTTTTCAGCAAGTTGCAACATTGAAATACAGAAATAAACACTTTTCCAAAAACAAGCTCTAAATCATGTTGAAAAACAGAAATAAGCACTTTTCAAAAACAAGCTTCAAATCATGTTGAAATACAGAAATTGACACTTTTCCAAAAACAAGCTCCAAATCATGTTTGATGCACTCTGGAAGTTAATTTTTTTTCAGTACTGTTTAATCAGGATGTTAGGAACACTGTTGACAGTTTTCAGCAAGTTGCAACATTGAAATACAGAAATAAACACTTTTCCAAAAACAAGCTCTAAATCATGTTGAAAAACAGAAATAAGCACTTTTCAAAAACAAGCTCCAAATCATGTTGAAATACAGAAATAAACACTTTTCCATAAACAAGCTCTAAATCATGTTTGATGCACTCTGGAAGTTAATTTTTTTTCAGTACTGTTTAATCAGGATGTTAGGAACACTGTGGACAGTTTTCAGCAAGTTGCAACATTGAAATACAGAAATAAACACTTTTCCAAAAACAAGCTCTAAATCATGTTGAAATACAGAAATAAACACTTTTCCAAAAACAAGCTCTGAATCATGTTGAAATACAGAAATTAACACTTTTCCAAAAACAAGCTCTAAATCATGTTTGATGCACTCTGGAAGTTAATTTTTTTTCAGTACTGTTTAATCAGGATGTTAAGGAACACTGTGGACAGTTTTCAGCAAGTTGCAACATTGAAATACAGAAATAAACACTTTTCCAAAAACAAGCTCTAAATCATGTTGAAAAACAGAAATAAGCACTTTTCAAAAACAAGCTTCAAATCATGTTGAAATACAGAAATTGACACTTTTCCAAAAACAAGCTCCAAATCATGTTGAAATACAGAAATAAAAACTTTTCAATAAACAAGCTCTAAATCATGTTTGATGCACTCTGGAAGTTAATTTTTTTTCAGTACTGTTTAATCAGGATGTTAAGGAACACTGTGGACAGTTTTCAGCAAGTTGCAACATTGAAATACAGAAATAAACACTTTTCCAAAAACAAGCTCTAAATCATGTTGAAATACAGAAATAAACACTTTTCCAAAAACAAGCTCTGAATCATGTTGAAATACAGAAATTAACACTTTTCCAAAAACAAGCTCCAAATCATGTTGAAATACAGAAATTGACACTTTTCCATAAACAAGCTCTAAATCATGTTTGATGCACTCTGGAAGTTAATTTTTTTTCAGTACTGTTTAATCAGGATGTTAGGAACACTGTGGACAGTTTTCAGCAAGTTGCAACATTGAAATACAGAAATAAACACTTTTCCAAAAACAAGCTCTAAATCATGTTGAAAAACAGAAATAAGCACTTTTCAAAAACAAGCTTCAAATCATGTTGAAATACAGAAATTGACACTTTTCCAAAAACAAGCTCCAAATCATGTTGAAATACAGAAGTAAACACTTTTCCATAAACAAGCTCTAAATCATGTTTGATGCACTCTGGAAGTTAATTTTTTTTCAGTACTGTTTAATCAGGATGTTAGGAACACTGTGGACAGTTTTCAGCAAGTTGCAACATTGAAATACAGAAATAAACACTTTTCCAAAAACAAGCTCTAAATCATGTTGAAATCATGTTGAAATTAACACTTTTCCATAAACAAGCTCTAAATCATGTTTGATGCACTCTGGAAGTTAATTTTTTTTCAGTACTGTTTAATCAGGATGTTAGGAACACTGTGGACAGTTTTCAGCAAGTTGCAACATTGAAATACAGAAATAAACACTTTTCCAAAAACAAGCTCTAAATCATGTTGAAAAACAGAAATAAGCACTTTTCAAAAACAAGCTTCAAATCATGTTGAAATACAGAAATTGACACTTTTCCAAAAACAAGCTCCAAATCATGTTTGATGCACTCTGGAAGTTAATTTTTTTTCAGTACTGTTTAATCAGGATGTTAGGAACACTGTTGACAGTTTTCAGCAAGTTGCAACATTGAAATACAGAAATAAACACTTTTCCAAAAACAAGCTCTAAATCATGTTGAAAAACAGAAATAAGCACTTTTCAAAAACAAGCTCCAAATCATGTTGAAATACAGAAATAAACACTTTTCCATAAACAAGCTCTAAATCATGTTTGATGCACTCTGGAAGTTAATTTTTTTTCAGTACTGTTTAATCAGGATGTTAGGAACACTGTGGACAGTTTTCAGCAAGTTGCAACATTGAAATACAGAAATAAACACTTTTCCAAAAACAAGCTCTAAATCATGTTGAAATACAGAAATAAACACTTTTCCAAAAACAAGCTCTGAATCATGTTGAAATACAGAAATTAACACTTTTCCAAAAACAAGCTCTAAATCATGTTTGATGCACTCTGGAAGTTAATTTTTTTTCAGTACTGTTTAATCAGGATGTTAAGGAACACTGTGGACAGTTTTCAGCAAGTTGCAACATTGAAATACAGAAATAAACACTTTTCCAAAAACAAGCTCTAAATCATGTTGAAAAACAGAAATAAGCACTTTTCAAAAACAAGCTTCAAATCATGTTGAAATACAGAAATTGACACTTTTCCAAAAACAAGCTCCAAATCATGTTGAAATACAGAAATAAAAACTTTTCCATAAACAAGCTCTAAATCATGTTTGATGCACTCTGGAAGTTAATTTTTTTTCAGTACTGTTTAATCAGGATGTTAAGGAACACTGTGGACAGTTTTCAGCAAGTTGCAACATTGAAATACAGAAATAAACACTTTTCCAAAAACAAGCTCTAAATCATGTTGAAATACAGAAATAAACACTTTTCCAAAAACAAGCTCTGAATCATGTTGAAATACAGAAATTAACACTTTTCCAAAAACAAGCTCCAAATCATGTTGAAATACAGAAATTGACACTTTTCCATAAACAAGCTCTAAATCATGTTTGATGCACTCTGGAAGTTAATTTTTTTTCAGTACTGTTTAATCAGGATGTTAGGAACACTGTGGACAGTTTTCAGCAAGTTGCAACATTGAAATACAGAAATAAACACTTTTCCAAAAACAAGCTCTAAATCATGTTGAAAAACAGAAATAAGCACTTTTCAAAAGCAAGCTTCAAATCATGTTGAAATACAGAAATTGACACTTTTCCAAAAACAAGCTCCAAATCATGTTGAAATACAGAAGTAAACACTTTTCCATAAACAAGCTCTAAATCATGTTTGATGCACTCTGGAAGTTAATTTTTTTTCAGTACTGTTTAATCAGGATGTTAGGAACACTGTGGACAGTTTTCAGCAAGTTGCAACATTGAAATACAGAAATACACACTTTTCCAAAAACAAGCTCTAAATCATGTTGAAATCATGTTGAAATTAACACTTTTCCATAAACAAGCTCTAAATCATGTTTGATGCACTCTGGAAGTTAATTTTTTTTCAGTACTGTTTAATCAGGATGTTAGGAACACTGTGGACAGTTTTCAGCAAGTTGCAACATTGAAATACAGAAATAAACACTTTTCCAAAAACAAGCTCTAAATCATGTTGAAAAACAGAAATAAGCACTTTTCAAAAACAAGCTTCAAATCATGTTGAAATACAGAAATTGACACTTTTCCAAAAACAAGCTCCAAATCATGTTTGATGCACTCTGGAAGTTAATTTTTTTTCAGTACTGTTTAATCAGGATGTTAGGAACACTGTTGACAGTTTTCAGCAAGTTGCAACATTGAAATACAGAAATAAACACTTTTCCAAAAACAAGCTCTAAATCATGTTGAAAAACAGAAATAAGCACTTTTCAAAAACAAGCTCCAAATCATGTTGAAATACAGAAATAAACACTTTTCCATAAACAAGCTCTAAATCATGTTTGATGCACTCTGGAAGTTAATTTTTTTTCAGTACTGTTTAATCAGGATGTTAGGAACACTGTGGACAGTTTTCAGCAAGTTGCAACATTGAAATACAGAAATAAACACTTTTCCAAAAACAAGCTCTAAATCATGTTGAAATACAGAAATAAACACTTTTCCAAAAACAAGCTCTGAATCATGTTGAAATACAGAAATTAACACTTTTCCAAAAACAAGCTCCAAATCATGTTGAAATACAGAAATTGACACTTTTCCATAAACAAGCTCTAAATCATGTTTGATGCACTCTGGAAGTTAATTTTTTTTCAGTACTGTTTAATCAGGATGTTAGGAACACTGTGGACAGTTTTCAGCAAGTTGCAACATTGAAATACAGAAATAAACACTTTTCCAAAAACAAGCTCTAAATCATGTTGAAAAACAGAAATAAGCACTTTTCAAAAACAAGCTTCAAATCATGTTGAAATACAGAAATTGACACTTTTCCAAAAACAAGCTCCAAATCATGTTGAAATACAGAAATAAACACTTTTCCATAAACAAGCTCTAAATCATGTTTGATGCACTCTGGAAGTTAATTTTTTTTCAGTACTGTTTAATCAGGATGTTAGGAACACTGTGGACAGTTTTCAGCAAGTTGCAACATTGAAATACAGAAATAAACACTTTTCCAAAAACAAGCTCTAAATCATGTTGAAATCATGTTGAAATTAACACTTTTCCATAAACAAGCTCTAAATCATGTTTGATGCACTCTGGAAGTAATTTTTTTTTCAGTACTGTTTAATCAGGATGTTAGGAACACTGTGGACAGTTTTCAGCAAGTTGCAACATTGAAATACAGAAATAAACACTTTTCCAAAAACAAGCTCTAAATCATGTTGAAAAACAGAAATAAGCACTTTTCAAAAACAAGCTTCAAATCATGTTGAAATACAGAAATTGACACTTTTCCAAAAACAAGCTCCAAATCATGTTTGATGCACTCTGGAAGTTAATTTTTTTCAGTACTGTTTAATCAGGATGTTAGGAACACTGTTGACAGTTTTCAGCAAGTTGCAACATTGAAATACAGAAATAAACACTTTTCCAAAAACAAGCTCTAAATCATGTTGAAAAACAGAAATAAGCACTTTTCAAAAACAAGCTCCAAATCATGTTGAAATACAGAAATAAACACTTTTCCATAAACAAGCTCTAAATCATGTTTGATGCACTCTGGAAGTTAATTTTTTTTCAGTACTGTTTAATCAGGATGTTAGGAACACTGTGGACAGTTTTCAGCAAGTTGCAACATTGAAATACAGAAATAAACACTTTTCCAAAAACAAGCTCTAAATCATGTTGAAAAACAGAAATAAGCACTTTTCAAAAACAAGCTTCAAATCATGTTGAAATACAGAAATTGACACTTTTCCAAAAACAAGCTCCAAATCATGTTGAAATACAGAAATAAAAACTTTTCCATAAACAAGCTCTAAATCATGTTTGATGCACTCTGGAAGTTAATTTTTTTTCAGTACTGTTTAATCAGGATGTTAAGGAACACTGTGGACAGTTTTCAGCAAGTTGCAACATTGAAATACAGAAATAAACACTTTTCCAAAAACAAGCTCTAAATCATGTTGAAATACAGAAATAAACACTTTTCCAAAAACAAGCTCTGAATCATGTTGAAATACAGAAATTAACACTTTTCCAAAAACAAGCTCCAAATCATGTTGAAATACAGAAATTGACACTTTTCCATAAACAAGCTCTAAATCATGTTTGATGCACTCTGGAAGTTAATTTTTTTTCAGTACTGTTTAATCAGGATGTTAGGAACACTGTGGACAGTTTTCAGCAAGTTGCAACATTGAAATACAGAAATAAACACTTTTCCAAAAACAAGCTCTAAATCATGTTGAAAAACAGAAATAAGCACTTTTCAAAAACAAGCTTCAAATCATGTTGAAATACAGAAATTGACACTTTTCCAAAAACAAGCTCCAAATCATGTTGAAATACAGAAGTAAACACTTTTCCATAAACAAGCTCTAAATCATGTTTGATGCACTCTGGAAGTTAATTTTTTTTCAGTACTGTTTAATCAGGATGTTAGGAACACTGTGGACAGTTTTCAGCAAGTTGCAACATTGAAATACAGAAATAAACACTTTTCCAAAAACAAGCTCTAAATCATGTTGAAATCATGTTGAAATTAACACTTTTCCATAAACAAGCTCTAAATCATGTTTGATGCACTCTGGAAGTTAATTTTTTTTCAGTACTGTTTAATCAGGATGTTAGGAACACTGTGGACAGTTTTCAGCAAGTTGCAACATTGAAATACAGAAATAAACACTTTTCCAAAAACAAGCTCTAAATCATGTTGAAAAACAGAAATAAGCACTTTTCAAAAACAAGCTTCAAATCATGTTGAAATACAGAAATTGACACTTTTCCAAAAACAAGCTCCAAATCATGTTTGATGCACTCTGGAAGTTAATTTTTTTTCAGTACTGTTTAATCAGGATGTTAGGAACACTGTTGACAGTTTTCAGCAAGTTGCAACATTGAAATACAGAAATAAACACTTTTCCAAAAACAAGCTCTAAATCATGTTGAAAAACAGAAATAAGCACTTTTCAAAAACAAGCTCCAAATCATGTTGAAATACAGAAATAAACACTTTTCCATAAACAAGCTCTAAATCATGTTTGATGCACTCTGGAAGTTAATTTTTTTTCAGTACTGTTTAATCAGGATGTTAGGAACACTGTGGACAGTTTTCAGCAAGTTGCAACATTGAAATACAGAAATAAACACTTTTCCAAAAACAAGCTCTAAATCATGTTGAAATACAGAAATAAACACTTTTCCAAAAACAAGCTCTGAATCATGTTGAAATACAGAAATTAACACTTTCCAAAAACAAGCTCCAAATCATGTTGAAATACAGAAATTGACACTTTTCCATAAACAAGCTCTAAATCATGTTTGATGCACTCTGGAAGTTAATTTTTTTTCAGTACTGTTTAATCAGGATGTTAGGAACACTGTGGACAGTTTTCAGCAAGTTGCAACATTGAAATACAGAAATAAACACTTTTCCAAAAACAAGCTCTAAATCATGTTGAAAAACAGAAATAAGCACTTTTCAAAAACAAGCTTCAAATCATGTTGAAATACAGAAATTGACACTTTTCCAAAAACAAGCTCCAAATCATGTTGAAATACAGAAATAAACACTTTTCCATAAACAAGCTCTAAATCATGTTTGATGCACTCTGGAAGTTAATTTTTTTTCAGTACTGTTTAATCAGGATGTTAGGAACACTGTGGACAGTTTTCAGCAAGTTGCAACATTGAAATACAGAAATAAACACTTTTCCAAAAACAAGCTCTAAATCATGTTGAAATCATGTTGAAATTAACACTTTTCCATAAACAAGCTCTAAATCATGTTTGATGCACTCTGGAAGTAATTTTTTTTTCAGTACTGTTTAATCAGGATGTTAGGAACACTGTGGACAGTTTTCAGCAAGTTGCAACATTGAAATACAGAAATAAACACTTTTCCAAAAACAAGCTCTAAATCATGTTGAAAAACAGAAATAAGCACTTTTCAAAAACAAGCTTCAAATCATGTTGAAATACAGAAATTGACACTTTTCCAAAAACAAGCTCCAAATCATGTTTGATGCACTCTGGAAGTTAATTTTTTTCAGTACTGTTTAATCAGGATGTTAGGAACACTGTTGACAGTTTTCAGCAAGTTGCAACATTGAAATACAGAAATAAACACTTTTCCAAAAACAAGCTCTAAATCATGTTGAAAAACAGAAATAAGCACTTTTCAAAAACAAGCTCCAAATCATGTTGAAATACAGAAATAAACACTTTTCCATAAACAAGCTCTAAATCATGTTTGATGCACTCTGGAAGTTAATTTTTTTTCAGTACTGTTTAATCAGGATGTTAGGAACACTGTGGACAGTTTTCAGCAAGTTGCAACATTGAAATACAGAAATAAACACTTTTCCAAAAACAAGCTCTAAATCATGTTGAAAAACCGAAATAAGGACTTTTCAAAAA
>NW_026602128.1:0-24546 GCF_029448725.1 Salvelinus fontinalis | reverse complement strand
GTTACGGGGTATTGAGACGTCGTTACGGGGTATTGAGACGTCGTTACGGGGTATTGAGACGTCGTTACGGGGTATTGAGACGTCGTTACGGGGTATTGAGGCGTCGTTACGGGGTATTGAGGCGTCGTTACGGGGTATTGAGACGTCGTTACGGGGTATTGAGACGTCGTTACGGGGTATTGAGGCGTCGTTACGGGGTATTGAGGCGTCGTTACGGGGTATTGAGGCGTCGTTACGGGGTATTGAGGCGTCGTTACGGGGTATTGAGGCGTCGTTACGGGGTATTGAGGCGTCGTTACGGGGTATTGAGACGTCGTTACGGGGTATTGAGGCGTCGTTACGGGGTGTTGAGACGTCGTTACGGGGTGTTGAGACGTCGTTACGGGGTGTTGAGACGTCGTTACGGGGTATTGAGGCGTCGTTACGGGGTATTGCCGCGTCGTTACGGGGTATTGAGACGTCGTTACGGGGTGTTGAGGCGTCGTTACGGGGTGTTGAGGCGTCGTTACGGGGTGTTGAGGCGTCGTTACGGGGTATTGAGGCGTCGTTACGGGGTATTGAGGCGTCGTTACGGGGTATTGCCGCGTCGTTACGGGGTATTGAGACGTCGTTACGGGGTATTGAGACGTCGTTACGGGGTATTGAGGCGTCGTTACGGGATGTTGAGACGTCGTTACGGGGTGTTGATACGTCGTTACGGGGTATTGAGACGTCGTTACGGGGTATTGAGACGTCGTTACGGGGTGTTGAGGCGTCGTTACGGGGTATTGAGGCGTCGTTACGGGGTGTTGAGGCGTCGTTACGGGGTATTGAGGCGTCGTTACGGGGTATTGCCGCGTCGTTACGGGGTATTGCCGCGTCGTTACGGGGTATTGAGGCGTCGTTACGGGGTGTTGAGGCGTCGTTACGGGGTATTGAGGCGTCGTTACGGGGTATTGAGGCGTCGTTACGGGGTATTGCCGCGTCGTTACGGGGAATTGAGGCGTCGTTACGGGGTATTGAGACGTCGTTACGGGGTATTGAGGCGTCGTTACGGGGTATTGAGGCGTCGTTACGGGGTATTGAGACGTCGTTACGGGGTATTGAGGCGTCGTTACGGGGTATTGAGGCGTCGTTACGGGGTATTGAGACGTCGTTACGGGGTATTGAGGCGTCGTTACGGGGTATTGAGACGTCGTTACGGGGTATTGAGACGTCGTTACGGGGTATTGAGACGTCGTTACGGGGTATTGAGACGTCGTCACGGGGTATTGAGACGTCGTCACGGGGTATTGAGACGTCGTCACGGGGTATTGAGACGTCGTCACGGGGTATTGAGACGTCGTCACGGGGTATTGAGACGTCGTCACGGGGTATTGCCGCGTCGTCACGGGGTGTTGAGACGTCGTTACGGGGTGTTGAGGCGTCGTTACGGGGTATTGAGAGGTCGTTACGGGGTATTGAGGCGTCGTTACGGGGTATTGAGACGTCGTCACGGGGTATTGAGACGTCGTCACGGGGTATTGAGACGTCGTCACGGGGTTTTGAGACGTCGTCACGGGGTATTGAGACGTCGTCACGGGGTATTGAGACGTCGTCACGGGGTGTTGAGACGTCGTCACGGGGTATTGCCGCGTCGTCACGGGGTGTTGAGACGTCGTCACGGGGTGTTGAGACGTCGTGACGGGGTATTGAGACGTCGTTACGGGGTATTGAGACGTCGTTACGGGGTATTGAGGCGTCGTTACGGGGTATTGAGACGTCGTTACGGGGTATTGAGACGTCGTCACGGGGTGTTGAGACGTCGTGACGGGGTATTGAGACGTCGTTACGGGGTATTGAGACGTCGTTACGGGGTGTTGAGGCGTCGTTACGGGGTATTGAGACGTCGTTACGGGGTATTGAGACGTCGTTAGGGGGTATTGAGACGTAGTTGCGGGGTATTGAGACGTCGTTACGGGGTATTGCCGCGTCGTTACGGGGTATTGAGACGTCGTTACGGGGTGTTGAAACGTCGTTACGGGGTATTGAGACGTCGTTACGGGGTATTGAGACGTCGTTACGGGGTATTGCCACGTCGTTACGGGGTATTGAGGCGTCGTTACGGGGTGTTGAGGCGTCGTTACGGGGTGTTGAGACGTCGTTACGGGGTATTGAGGCGTCGTTACGGGGTATTGAGGCGTCGTTACGGGGTATTGAGAGGTCGTTACGGGGTATTGAGGCGTCGTTACGGGGTATTGAGACGTCGTTACGGGGTGTTGAGACGTCGTTACGGGGTGTTGAGGCGTCGTTACGGGGTATTGAGGCGTCGTTACGGGGTATTGAGACGCCGTTACGGGGTATTGAGACGTCGTTACGGGGTATTGAGACGTCGTTACGGGGTATTGAGACGTCGTTACGGGGTATTGAGACGTCGTTACGGGGTATTGAGGCGTCGTTACGGGGTATTGAGACGTCGTTACGGGGTATTGAGACGTCGTCACGGGGTGTTGAGACGTCGTGACGGGGTATTGAGACGTCGTTACGGGGTATTGAGACGTCGTTACGGGGTGTTGAGGCGTCGTTACGGGGTATTGAGACGTCGTTACGGGGTATTGAGACGTCGTTAGGGGGTATTGAGACGTAGTTGCGGGGTATTGAGACGTCGTTACGGGGTATTGCCGCGTCGTTACGGGGTATTGAGACGTCGTTACGGGGTGTTGAAACGTCGTTACGGGGTATTGAGACGTCGTTACGGGGTATTGAGACGTCGTTACGGGGTATTGCCACGTCGTTACGGGGTATTGAGGCGTCGTTACGGGGTGTTGAGGCGTCGTTACGGGGTGTTGAGACGTCGTTACGGGGTATTGAGGCGTCGTTACGGGGTATTGAGGCGTCGTTACGGGGTATTGAGAGGTCGTTACGGGGTATTGAGGCGTCGTTACGGGGTATTGAGACGTCGTTACGGGGTGTTGAGACGTCGTTACGGGGTGTTGAGGCGTCGTTACGGGGTATTGAGGCGTCGTTACGGGGTATTGAGACGCCGTTACGGGGTATTGAGACGTCGTTACGGGGTATTGAGACGTCGTTACGGGGTATTGAGACGTCGTTACGGGGTATTGAGGCGTCGTTACGGGGTGTTGAGGCGTCGTTACGGGGTGTTGAGACGTCGTTACGGGGTATTGAGACGTCGTTACGGGGTATTGAGACGTCGTTACGGGGTATTGCCGCGTCGTTACGGGGTATTGCCGCGTCGTTACGGGGTATTGAGACGTCGTTACGGGGTATTGAGACGTCGTTACGGGGTATTGCCGCGTCGTTACGGGGTATTGCCGCGTCGTTACGGGGTATTGAGACGTCGTTACGGGGTGTTGAGACGTCGTTACGGGGTATTGAGACGTCGTTACGGGGTATTGAGACGTCGTTACGGGGTATTGAGAGGTCGTTACGGGGTATTGAGGCGTCGTTACGGGGTATTGAGGCGTCGTTACGGGGTATTGAGGCGTCGTTACGGGGTATTGAGACGTCGTTACGGGGTATTGAGACGTCGTTACGGGGTATTGAGACGTCGTTACGGGGTGTTGAGACGTCGTTACGGGGTGTTGAGACGTCGTTACGGGGTATTGAGACGTCGTTACGGGGTTTTGCCGAGTCGTTACGGGGTATTGAGACGTCGTTACGGGGTATTGAGACGTCGTTACGGGGTATTGAGACGTCGTTACGGGGTATTGAGACGTCGTTACGGGGTATTGAGACGTCGTTACGGGGTATTGAGGCGTCGTTAGGGGGTATTGAGACGTCGTTACGGGGTATTGAGACGTCGTTACGGGGTATTGAGGCGTCGTTACGGGGTGTTGAGACGTCGTTACGGGGTATTGAGGCGTCGTTACGGGGTATTGAGACGTCGTTACGGGGTATTGAGACGTCGTTACGGGGTATTGAGACGTCGTTACGGGGTATTGAGACGTCGTTACGGGGTATTGAGACGTCGTTACGGGGTTTTGCCGAGTCGTTACGGGGTATTGAGACGTCGTTACGGGGTATTGAGACGTCGTTAAGGGGTATTGAGACGTCGTTACGGGGTATTGAGACGTCGTTACGGGGTATTGAGACGTCGTTACGGGGTATTGAGGCGTCGTTACGGGGTATTGAGACGTCGTTACGGGGTATTGCCACGTCGTTACGGGGTATTGCCACGTCGTTACGGGGTATTGAGACGTCGTTACGGGGTATTGAGACGTCGTTACGGGGTGTTGAGACGTCGTCACGGGGTGTTGAGACGTCGTTACGGGGTGTTGAGGCGTCGTTACGGGGTGTTGAGGCGTCGTTACGGGGTATTGAGACGTCGTTACGGGGTATTGAGACGTCGTTACGGGGTATTGAGACGTCGTTACGGGGTATTGAGACGTCGTTACGGGGTATTGAGACGTCGTTACGGGGTATTGAGACGTCGTTACGGGGTATTGAGGCGTCGTTACGGGGTATTGAGACGTCGTTACGGGGTATTGCCACGTCGTTACGGGGTATTGAGACGTCGTTACGGGGTATTGCCGCGTCGTTACGGGGTATTGAGGCGTCGTTACGGGGTATTGAGACGTCGTTACGGGGTTTTGCCGAGTCGTTACGGGGTATTGAGACGTCGTTACGGGGTATTGAGACGTCGTTAAGGGGTATTGAGACGTCGTTACGGGGTATTGAGACGTCGTTACGGGGTATTGAGACGTCGTTAAGGGGTATTGCCACGTCGTTACGGGGTATTGAGACGTCGTTACGGGGTATTGAGAGGTCGTTACGGGGTATTGAGACGTCGTTACGGGGTATTGAGACGTCGTTACGGGGTATTGCCACGTCGTTACGGGGTATTGAGACGTCGTTACGGGGTATTGAGACGTCGTTACGGGGTATTGCCGCGTCGTTACGGGGTATTGAGACGTCGTTACGGGGTATTGAGACGTCGTTACGGGGTATTGAGACGTCGTTACGGGGTATTGCCACGACGTTACGGGGTATTGAGACGTCGTTACGGGGTGTTGAGACGTCGTTACGGGGTATTGAGACGTCGTTACGGGGTATTGAGACGTCGTTACGGGGTATTGAGGCGTCGTTACGGGGTATTGAGACGTCGTTACGGGGTATTGAGACGTCGTTACGGGGTATTGAGACGTCGTTACGGGGTGTTGAGACGTCGTTACGGGGTATTGAGACGTCGTTACGGGGTGTTGAGGCGTCGTTACGGGGTATTGAGACGTCGTCACGGGGTATTGAGACGTCGTTACGGGGTATTGAGACGTCGTTACGGGGTATTGAGACGTCGTTACGGGGTATTGAGACGTCGTTACGGGGTATTGAGGCGTCGTTACGGGGTATTGAGACGTCGTTACGGGGTATTGAGACGTCGTTACGGGGTATTGCCACGTCGTTACGGGGTATTGAGACGTCGTTAAGGGGTATTGAGACGTCGTTACGGGGTATTGCCACGTCGTTACGGGGTATTGAGACGTCGTTAAGGGGTATTGAGACGTCGTTACGGGGTGTTGAGGCGTCGTTACGGGGTGTTGAGGCGTCGTTACGGGGTGTTGAGGCGTCGTTACGGGGTGTTGAGACGTCGTTACGGGGTGTTGAGGCGTCGTTACGGGGTGTTGAGGCGTCGTTACGGGGTATTGAGGCGTCGTTACGGGGTATTGAGGCGTCGTTACGGGGTATTGAGGCGTCGTTACGGGGTATTGAGAGGTCGTTACGGGGTATTGAGGCGTCGTTACGGGGTATTGAGACGTCGTTACGGGGTATTGAGACGTCGTTACGGGGTATTGAGACGTCGTTACGGGGTGTTGAGAGGTCGTTACGGGGTATTGAGACGTCGTTACGGGGTATTGAGAGGTCGTTACGGGGTATTGAGGCGTCGTTACGGGGTATTGAGGCGTCGTTACGGGGTGTTGAGACGCCGTTACGGGGTATTGAGAGGTCGTTACGGGGTATTGAGGCGTCGTTACGGGGTATTGAGGCGTCGTTACGGGGTGTTGAGACGCCGTTACGGGGTATTGAGAGGTCGTTACGGGGTATTGAGGCGTCGTTACGGGGTATTGAGACGTCGTTACGGGGTATTGAGACGTCGTTACGGGGTATTGAGGCGTCGTTACGGGGTATTGAGACGTCGTTACGGGGTATTGAGGCGTCGTTACGGGGTATTGAGACGTCGTTACGGTGTATTGAGACGTCGTTACGGGGTATTGAGACGTCGTTACGGTGTATTGCCGCGTCGTTACGGGGTATTGAGACGTCGTTACGGGGTATTGAGACGTCGTTACGGGGTATTGAGGCGTCGTTACGGGGTATTGAGACGTCGTTACGGGGTATTGAGACGTCGTCACGGGTTATTGAGACGTCGTCACGGGGTATTGAGACGTCGTCACGGGGTATTGAGGCGTCGTCACGGGGTATTGAGGCGTCGTCACGGGGTATTGAGACGTCGTTACGGGGTATTGCCGCGTCGTTACGGGGTGTTGAGACGTCGTTACGGGGTGTTGAGACGTCGTTACGGGGTGTTGAGACGTCGTTACGGGGTATTGAGACGTCGTTACGGGGTATTGAGACGTCGTTACGGGGTATTGAGACGTCGTTACGGGGTATTGAGACGTCGTTACGGGGTATTGAGACGTCGTTACGGGGTATTGAGACGTCGTTACGGGGTATTGAGACGTCGTTACGGGGTATTGAGACGTCGTTACGGGGTATTGAGACGTCGTTACGGGGTGTTGAGACGTCGTTACGGGGTATTGAGACGTCGTTACGGGGTATTGAGACGTCGTTACGGGGTATTGAGGCGTCGTTACGGGGTATTGAGACGTCGTTACGGGGTATTGAGACGTCGTTACGGGGTATTGAGGCGTCGTTACGGGGTATTGAGACGTCGTTACGGGGTATTGAGACGTCGTTACGGGGTGTTGAGACGTCGTTACGGGGTATTGAGGCGTCGTTACGGGGTATTGAGACGTCGTTACGGGGTATTGAGGCGTCGTTACGGGGTATTGAGACGTCGTTACGGGGTGTTGAGGCGTCGTTACGGGGTATTGCCACGTTGTTACGGGGTGTTGAGACGTCGTTACGGGGTATTGAGACGTCGTTACGGGGTATTGAGACATCGTTACGGGGTATTGAGACGTCGTTACGGGGTATTGAGACGTCGTTACGGGGTGTTGAGACGTCGTTACGGGGTATTGAGGCGTCGTTACGGGGTGTTGAGGCGTCGTTACGGGGTGTTGAGGCGTCGTTACGGGGTATTGAGGCGTCGTTACGGGGTATTGAGGCGTCGTTACGGGGTATTGAGACGTCGTTACGGGGTATTGAGACGTCGTTACGGGGTATTGAGACGTCGTTACGGGGTATTGAGACGTCGTTACGGGGTATTGAGACGTCGTTACGGGGTATTGCCACGACGTTACGGGGTATTGAGACGTCGTTACGGGGTGTTGAGACGTCGTTACGGGGTATTGAGACGTCGTTACGGGGTATTGAGACGTCGTTACGGGGTATTGAGGCGTCGTTACGGGGTATTGAGACGTCGTTACGGGGTATTGAGACGTCGTTACGGGGTATTGAGACGTCGTTACGGGGTGTTGAGACGTCGTTACGGGGTATTGAGACGTCGTTACGGGGTGTTGAGGCGTCGTTACGGGGTATTGAGACGTCGTCACGGGGTATTGAGACGTCGTTACGGGGTATTGAGGCGTCGTTACGGGGTATTGAGACGTCGTTACGGGGTGTTGAGACGTCGTTACGGGGTATTGAGACGTCGTTACGGGGTGTTGAGACGTCGTTACGGGGTATTGAGACGTCGTCACGGGGTATTGAGACGTCGTCACGGGGTATTGAGGCGTCGTTACGGGGTATTGAGACGTCGTTACGGGGTATTGAGACGTCGTTACGGGGTATTGAGACGTCGTTACGGGGTATTGAGACGTCGTTACGGGGTATTGAGACGTCGTTACGGGGTATTGAGGCGTCGTTACGGGGTATTGAGGCGTCGTTACGGGGTATTGAGGCGTCGTTACGGGGTATTGCCGCGTCGTTACGGGGTATTGCCGCGTCGTTACGGGGTATTGAGACGTCGTTACGGGGTATTGAGGCGTCGTTACGGGGTATTGAGACGTCGTTACGGGGTATTGAGACGTCGTTACGGGGTATTGAGACGTCGTTACGGGGTATTGAGGCGTCGTATCGGGGTATTGAGGCGTCGTTACGGGGTGTTGAGGCGTCGTTACGGGGTATTGAGACGTCGTTACGGGGTATTGAGGCGTCGTTACGGGGTATTGAGACGTCGTTACGGGGTATTGAGGCGTCGTCACGGGGTGTTGAGACGTCGTTACGGGGTATTGCCGCGTCGTTACGGGGTGTTGAGGCGTCGTTACGGGGTATTGAGACGTCGTTAGGGGGTATTGAGACGTAGTTGCGGGGTATTGAGACGTCGTTACGGGGTATTGAGGCGTCGTTACGGGGTATTGAGGCGTCGTTACGGGGTGTTGAGGCGTCGTTACGGGGTGTTGAGACGTCGTTACGGGGTGTTGAGACGTCGTTACGGGGTGTTGAGACGTCGTTACGGGGTGTTGAGACGTCGTTACGGGGTATTGAGACGTCGTTACGGGGTGTTGAGACGTCGTTACGGGGTATTGAGACGTCGTTACGGGGTATTGAGGCGTCGTTACGGGGTATTGAGGCGTCGTTACGGGGTATTGAGACGTCGTTACGGGGTATTGAGACGACGTTACGGGGTATTGAGACGTCGTTACGGGGTGTTGAGACGTCGTTACGGGGTATTGAGACGTCGTTACGGGGTATTGAGACGACGTTACGGGGTATTGAGACGTCGTTACGGGGTATTGAGACGTCGTTACGGGGTATTGAGGCGTCGTTACGGGGTATTGAGACGTCGTTACGGGGTATTGAGACGTCGTTACGGGGTATTGAGACGTCGTTACGGGGTATTGAGACGACGTTACGGGGTATTGAGACGTCGTTACGGGGTATTGAGACGTCGTTACGGGGTATTGCCACGTCGTTACGGGGTATTGAGGCGTCAGGGTTGTGTGTTAGTCTCTCTCCTCTCCTCCTATAGAGTTGGGTCAGGGCTGTGTGTTAGTCTCTCTCCTCTCCTCCTATAGAGTTGGGTCAGGGCTGTGTGTTAGTCTCTCTCCTCTCCTCCTATAGAGTTGGGTCAGGGCTGTGTGTTAGTCTCTCTCCTCTCCTCCTATAGAGTTGGGTCAGGGCTGTGTGTTAGTCTCTCTCCTCTCCTCCTATAGAGTTGGGTCAGGGCTGTGTGTTAGTCTCTCTCCTCTCCTCCTATAGAGTTGGGTCAGGGCTGTGTGTTAGTCTCTCTCCTCTCCTCCTATAGAGTTGGGTCAGGGCTGTGTGTTAGTCTCTCTCCTCTCCTCCTATAGAGTTGGGTCAGGGCTGTGTGTTAGTCTCTCTCCTCTCCTCCTATAGAGTTGGGTCAGGGCTGTGTGTTAGTCTCTCTCCTCTCCTCCTATAGAGTTGGGTCAGGGCTGTGTGTTAGTCTCTCTCCTCTCCTCCTATAGAGTTGGGTCAGGGCTGTGTGTTAGTCTCTCTCCTCTCCTCCTATAGAGTTGGGTCAGGGCTGTGTGTTAGTCTCTCTCCTCTCCTCCTATAGAGTTGGGTCAGGGCTGTGTGTTAGTCTCTCTCCTCTCCTCCTATAGAGTTGGGTCAGGGCTGTGTGTTAGTCTCTCTCCTCTCCTCCTATAGAGTTGGGTCAGGGCTGTGTGTTAGTCTCTCTCCTCTCCTCCTATAGAGTTGGGTCAGGGCTGTGTGTTAGTCTCTCTCCTCTCCTCCTATAGAGTTGGGTCAGGGCTGTGTGTTAGTCTCTCTCCTCTCCTCCTATAGAGTTGGGTCAGGGCTGTGTGTTAGACTCTCTCCTCTCCTCCTATAGAGTTGGGTCAGGGCTGTGTGTTAGTCTCTCTCCTCTCCTCCTATAGAGTTGGGTCAGGGCTGTGTGTTAGACTCTCTCCTCTCCTCCTATAGAGTTGGGTCAGGGCTGTGTGTTAGACTCTCTCCTCTCCTCCTATAGAGTTGGGTCAGGGCTGTGTGTTAGTCTCTCTCCTCTCCTCCTATAGAGTTGGGTCAGGGCTGTGTGTTAGACTCTCTCCTCTCCTCCTATAGAGTTGGGTCAGGGCTGTGTGTTAGTCTCTCTCCTCTCCTCCTATAGAGTTGGGTCAGGGCTGTGTGTTAGTCTCTCTCCTCTCCTCCTATAGAGTTGGGTCAGGGCTGTGTGTTAGTCTCTCTCCTCTCCTCCTATAGAGTTGGGTCAGGGCTGTGTGTTAGACTCTCTCCTCTCCTCCTATAGAGTTGGGTCAGGGCTGTGTGTTAGTCTCTCTCCTCTCCTCCTATAGAGTTGGGTCAGGGCTGTGTGTTAGTCTCTCTCCTCTCCTCCTATAGAGTTGGGTCAGGGCTGTGTGTTAGTCTCTCTCCTCTCCTCCTATAGAGTTGGGTCAGGGCTGTGTGTTAGTCTCTCTCCTCTCCTCCTATAGAGTTGGGTCAGGGCTGTGTGTTAGTCTCTCTCCTCTCCTCCTATAGAGTTGGGTCAGGGCTGTGTGTTAGTCTCTCTCCTCTCCTCCTATAGAGTTGGGTCAGGGCTGTGTGTTAGTCTCTCTCCTCTCCTCCTATAGAGTTGGGTCAGGGCTGTGTGTTAGTCTCTCTCCTCTCCTCCTATAGAGTTGGGTCAGGGCTGTGTGTTAGTCTCTCTCCTCTCCTCCTATAGAGTTGGGTCAGGGCTGTGTGTTAGTCTCTCTCCTCTCCTCCTATAGAGTTGGGTCAGGGCTGTGTGTTAGTCTCTCTCCTCTCCTCCTATAGAGTTGGGTCAGGGCTGTGTGTTAGTCTCTCTCCTCTCCTCCTATAGAGTTGGGTCAGGGCTGTGTGTTAGTCTCTCTCCTCTCCTCCTATAGAGTTGGGTCAGGGCTGTGTGTTAGTCTCTCTCCTCTCCTCCTATAGAGTTGGGTCAGGGCTGTGTGTTAGTCTCTCTCCTCTCCTCCTATAGAGTTGGGTCAGGGCTGTGTGTTAGTCTCTCTCCTCTCCTCCTATAGAGTTGGGTCAGGGCTGTGTGTTAGTCTCTCTCCTCTCCTCCTATAGAGTTGGGTCAGGGCTGTGTGTTAGTCTCTCTCCTCTCCTCCTATAGAGTTGGGTCAGGGCTGTGTGTTAGTCTCTCTCCTCTCCTCCTATAGAGTTGGGTCAGGGCTGTGTGTTAGACTCTCTCCTCTCCTCCTATAGAGTTGGGTCAGGGCTGTGTGTTAGTCTCTCTCCTCTCCTCCTATAGAGTTGGGTCAGGGTGAAGGCTGTGTGTTAGTCTCTCTCCTCTCCTCCTATAGAGTTGGGTCAGGGCTGTGTGTTAGTCTCTCTCCTCTCCTCCTATAGAGTTGGGTCAGGGCTGTGTGTTAGTCTCTCTCCTCTCCTCCTATAGAGTTGGGTCAGGGCTGTGTGTTAGTCTCTCTCCTCTCCTCCTATAGAGTTGGGTCAGGGCTGTGTGTTAGTCTCTCTCCTCTCCTCCTATAGTGTTGGGTCAGGGCTGTGTGTTAGTCTCTCTCCTCTCCTCCTATAGAGTTGGGTCAGGGCTGTGTGTTAGTCTCTCTCCTCTCCTCCTATAGAGTTGGGTCAGGGCTGTGTGTTAGTCTCTCTCCTCTCCTCCTATAGAGTTGGGTCAGGGCTGTGTGTTAGTCTCTCTCCTCTCCTCCTATAGAGTTGGGTCAGGGCTGTGTGTTAGTCTCTCTCCTCTCCTCCTATAGAGTTGGGTCAGGGCTGTGTGTTAGTCTCTCCTCTCCTCCTATAGAGTTGGGTCAGGGTGAAGGCTGTGTGTTAGTCTCTCTCCTCTCCTCCTATAGAGTTGGGTCAGGGCTGTGTGTTAGTCTCTCTCCTCTCCTCCTATAGAGTTGGGTCAGGGCTGTGTGTTAGTCTCTCTCCTCTCCTCCTATAGAGTTGGGTCAGGGCTGTGTGTTAGTCTCTCTCCTCTCCTCCTATAGAGTTGGGTCAGGGCTGTGTGTTAGTCTCTCTCCTCTCCTCCTATAGAGTTGGGTCAGGTGAAGGCTGTGTGTTAGTCTCTCTCCTCTCCTCCTATAGAGTTGGGTCAGGGCTGTGTGTTAGTCTCTCTCCTCTCCTCCTATAGAGTTGGGTCAGGGCTGTGTGTTAGTCTCTCTCCTCTCCTCCTATAGAGTTGGGTCAGGGCTGTGTGTTAGTCTCTCTCCTCTCCTCCTATAGAGTTGGGTCAGGGCTGTGTGTTAGTCTCTCTCCTCTCCTCCTATAGAGTTGGGTCAGGGCTGTGTGTTAGTCTCTCTCCTCTCCTCCTATAGAGTTGGGTCAGGGCTGTGTGTTAGTCTCTCTCCTCTCCTCCTATAGAGTTGGGTCAGGGCTGTGTGTTAGTCTCTCTCCTCTCCTCCTATAGAGTTGGGTCAGGGCTGTGTGTTAGTCTCTCTCCTCTCCTCCTATAGAGTTGGGTCAGGGCTGTGTGTTAGTCTCTCTCCTCTCCTCCTATAGAGTTGGGTCAGGGTGAAGGCTGTGTGTTAGTCTCTCGCCTCTCCTCCTATAGAGTTGGGTCAGGGCTGTGTGTTAGTCTCTCTCCTCTCCTCCTATAGAGTTGGGTCAGGGCTGTGTGTTAGTCTCTCTCCTCTCCTCCTATAGAGTTGGGTCAGGGCTGTGTGTTAGTCTCTCTCCTCTCCTCCTATAGAGTTGGGTCAGGGCTGTGTGTTAGTCTCTCTCCTCTCCTCCTATAGAGTTGGGTCAGGGCTGTGTGTTAGTCTCTCTCCTCTCCTCCTATAGAGTTGGGTCAGGGCTGTGTGTTAGTCTCTCTCCTCTCCTCCTATAGAGTTGGGTCAGGGCTGTGTGTTAGTCTCTCTCCTCTCCTCCTATAGAGTTGGGTCAGGGCTGTGTGTTAGTCTCTCTCCTCTCCTCCTATAGAGTTGGGTCAGGGCTGTGTGTTAGTCTCTCTCCTCTCCTCCTATAGAGTTGGGTCAGGGCTGTGTGTTAGTCTCTCTCCTCTCCTCCTATAGAGTTGGGTCAGGGCTGTGTGTTAGTCTCTCTCCTCTCCTCCTATAGAGTTGGGTCAGGGCTGTGTGTTAGTCTCTCTCCTCTCCTCCTATAGAGTTGGGTCAGGGCTGTGTGTTAGTCTCTCTCCTCTCCTCCTATAGAGTTGGGTCAGGGCTGTGTGTTAGTCTCTCTCCTCTCCTCCTATAGAGTTGGGTCAGGGCTGTGTGTTAGTCTCTCTCCTCTCCTCCTATAGAGTTGGGTCAGGGCTGTGTGTTAGTCTCTCTCCTCTCCTCCTATAGAGTTGGGTCAGGGCTGTGTGTTAGTCTCTCTCCTCTCCTCCTATAGAGTTGGGTCAGGGCTGTGTGTTAGTCTCTCTCCTCTCCTCCTATAGAGTTGGGTCAGGGCTGTGTGTTAGTCTCTCTCCTCTCCTCCTATAGAGTTGGGTCAGGGCTGTGTGTTAGTCTCTCTCCTCTCCTCCTATAGAGTTGGGTCAGGGCTGTGTGTTAGTCTCTCTCCTCTCCTCCTATAGAGTTGGGTCAGGGCTGTGTGTTAGTCTCTCTCCTCTCCTCCTATAGAGTTGGGTCAGGGCTGTGTGTTAGTCTCTCTCCTCTCCTCCTATAGAGTTGGGTCAGGGCTGTGTGTTAGTCTCTCTCCTCTCCTCCTATAGAGTTGGGTCAGGGCTGTGTGTTAGTCTCTCTCCTCTCCTCCTATAGAGTTGGGTCAGGGTGAAGGCTGTGTGTTAGTCTCTCTCCTCTCCTCCTATAGAGTTGGGTCAGGGCTGTGTGTTAGTCTCTCTCCTCTCCTCCTATAGAGTTGGGTCAGGGCTGTGTGTTAGTCTCTCTCCTCTCCTCCTATAGAGTTGGGTCAGGGCTGTGTGTTAGTCTCTCTCCTCTCCTCCTATAGAGTTGGGTCAGGGCTGTGTGTTAGTCTCTCTCCTCTCCTCCTATAGAGTTGGGTCAGGGCTGTGTGTTAGTCTCTCTCCTCTCCTCCTATAGAGTTGGGTCAGGGCTGTGTGTTAGTCTCTCTCCTCTCCTCCTATAGAGTTGGGTCAGGGCTGTGTGTTAGTCTCTCTCCTCTCCTCCTATAGAGTTGGGTCAGGGCTGTGTGTTAGTCTCTCTCCTCTCCTCCTATAGAGTTGGGTCAGGGCTGTGTGTTAGACTCTCTCCTCTCCTCCTATAGAGTTGGGTCAGGGCTGTGTGTTAGTCTCTCTCCTCTCCTCCTATAGAGTTGGGTCAGGGCTGTGTGTTAGTCTCTCTCCTCTCCTCCTATAGAGTTGGGTCAGGGCTGTGTGTTAGTCTCTCTCCTCTCCTCCTATAGAGTTGGGTCAGGGCTGTGTGTTAGTCTCTCTCCTCTCCTCCTATAGAGTTGGGTCAGGGTGAAGGCTGTGTGTTAGTCTCTCTCCTCTCCTCCTATAGAGTTGGGTCAGGGCTGTGTGTTAGTCTCTCTCCTCTCCTCCTATAGAGTTGGGTCAGGGTGAAGGCTGTGTGTTAGTCTCTCTCCTCTCCTCCTATAGAGTTGGGTCAGGGCTGTGTGTTAGTCTCTCTCCTCTCCTCCTATAGAGTTGGGTCAGGGCTGTGTGTTAGACTCTCTCCTCTCCTCCTATAGAGTTGGGTCAGGGCTGTGTGTTAGTCTCTCTCCTCTCCTCCTATAGAGTTGGGTCAGGGCTGTGTGTTAGACTCTCTCCTCTCCTCCTATAGAGTTGGGTCAGGGCTGTGTGTTAGTCTCTCTCCTCTCCTCCTATAGAGTTGGGTCAGGGCTGTGTGTTAGTCTCTCTCCTCTCCTCCTATAGAGTTGGGTCAGGGCTGTGTGTTAGTCTCTCTCCTCTCCTCCTATAGAGTTGGGTCAGGGCTGTGTGTTAGTCTCTCTCCTCTCCTCCTATAGAGTTGGGTCAGGGTGAAGGCTGTGTGTTAGTCTCTCTCCTCTCCTCCTATAGAGTTGGGTCAGGGCTGTGTGTTAGACTCTCTCCTCTCCTCCTATAGAGTTGGGTCAGGGCTGTGTGTTAGTCTCTCTCCTCTCCTCCTATAGAGTTGGGTCAGGGCTGTGTGTTAGTCTCTCTCCTCTCCTCCTATAGAGTTGGGTCAGGGGAGGCTGTGTGTTAGTCTCTCTCCTCTCCTCCTATAGAGTTGGGTCAGGGCTGTGTGTTAGTCTCTCTCCTCTCCTCCTATAGAGTTGGGTCAGGGCTGTGTGTTAGTCTCTCTCCTCTCCTCCTATAGAGTTGGGTCAGGGCTGTGTGTTAGTCTCTCTCCTCTCCTCCTATAGAGTTGGGTCAGGGCTGTGTGTTAGTCTCTCTCCTCTCCTCCTATAGAGTTGGGTCAGGGCTGTGTGTTAGTCTCTCTCCTCTCCTCCTATAGAGTTGGGTCAGGGGGGTGTGTTAGTCTCTCTCCTCTCCTCCTATAGAGTTGGGTCAGGGCTGTGTGTTAGTCTCTCTCCTCTCCTCCTATAGAGTTGGGTCAGGGCTGTGTGTTAGTCTCTCTCCTCTCCTCCTATAGAGTTGGGTCAGGGCTGTGTGTTAGTCTCTCTCCTCTCCTCCTATAGAGTTGGGTCAGGGCTGTGTGTTAGACTCTCTCCTCTCCTCCTATAGAGTTGGGTCAGGGCTGTGTGTTAGTCTCTCTCCTCTCCTCCTATAGAGTTGGGTCAGGGCTGTGTGTTAGTCTCTCTCCTCTCCTCCTATAGAGTTGGGTCAGGGCTGTGTGTTAGTCTCTCTCCTCTCCTCCTATAGAGTTGGGTCAGGGCTGTGTGTTAGTCTCTCTCCTCTCCTCCTATAGAGTTGGGTCAGGGCTGTGTGTTAGTCTCTCTCCTCTCCTCCTATAGAGTTGGGTCAGGGCTGTGTGTTAGTCTCTCTCCTCTCCTCCTATAGAGTTGGGTCAGGGCTGTGTGTTAGTCTCTCTCCTCTCCTCCTATAGAGTTGGGTCAGGGCTGTGTGTTAGTCTCTCTCCTCTCCTCCTATAGAGTTGGGTCAGGGCTGTGTGTTAGTCTCTCTCCTCTCCTCCTATAGAGTTGGGTCAGGGCTGTGTGTTAGTCTCTCTCCTCTCCTCCTATAGAGTTGGGTCAGGGCTGTGTGTTAGTCTCTCTCCTCTCCTCCTATAGAGTTGGGTCAGGGCTGTGTGTTAGTCTCTCTCCTCTCCTCCTATAGAGTTGGGTCAGGGCTGTGTGTTAGTCTCTCTCCTCTCCTCCTATAGAGTTGGGTCAGGGCTGTGTGTTAGTCTCTCTCCTCTCCTCCTATAGAGTTGGGTCAGGGCTGTGTGTTAGTCTCTCTCCTCTCCTCCTATAGAGTTGGGTCAGGGCTGTGTGTTAGTCTCTCTCCTCTCCTCCTATAGAGTTGGGTCAGGGCTGTGTGTTAGTCTCTCTCCTCTCCTCCTATAGAGTTGGGTCAGGGCTGTGTGTTAGTCTCTCTCCTCTCCTCCTATAGAGTTGGGTCAGGGCTGTGTGTTAGTCTCTCTCCTCTCCTCCTATAGAGTTGGGTCAGGGCTGTGTGTTAGTCTCTCTCCTCTCCTCCTATAGAGTTGGGTCAGGGCTGTGTGTTAGTCTCTCTCCTCTCCTCCTATAGAGTTGGGTCAGGGCTGTGTGTTAGTCTCTCTCCTCTCCTCCTATAGAGTTGGGTCAGGGCTGTGTGTTAGTCTCTCTCCTCTCCTCCTATAGAGTTGGGTCAGGGCTGTGTGTTAGTCTCTCTCCTCTCCTCCTATAGAGTTGGGTCAGGGCTGTGTGTTAGTCTCTCTCCTCTCCTCCTATAGAGTTGGGTCAGGGCTGTGTGTTAGTCTCTCTCCTCTCCTCCTATAGAGTTGGGTCAGGGCTGTGTGTTAGTCTCTCTCCTCTCCTCCTATAGAGTTGGGTCAGGGCTGTGTGTTAGCTCTCTCCTCCTATAGAGTTGGGTCAGGGCTGTGTGTTAGCTCTCTCCTCTCCTCCTATAGAGTTGGGTCAGGGCTGTGTGTTAGTCTCTCTCCTCTCCTCCTATAGAGTTGGGTCAGGGCTGTGTGTTAGTCTCTCTCCTCTCCTCCTATAGAGTTGGGTCAGGGCTGTGTGTTAGTCTCTCTCCTCTCCTCCTATAGAGTTGGGTCAGGGCTGTGTGTTAGTCTCTCTCCTCTCCTCCTATAGAGTTGGGTCAGGGCTGTGTGTTAGTCTCTCTCCTCTCCTCCTATAGAGTTGGGTCAGGGCTGTGTGTTAGTCTCTCTCCTCTCCTCCTATAGAGTTGGGTCAGGGCTGTGTGTTAGTCTCTCTCCTCTCCTCCTATAGAGTTGGGTCAGGGCTGTGTGTTAGTCTCTCTCCTCTCCTCCTATAGAGTTGGGTCAGGGCTGTGTGTTAGTCTCTCTCCTCTCCTCCTATAGAGTTGGGTCAGGGCTGTGTGTTAGTCTCTCTCCTCTCCTCCTATAGAGTTGGGTCAGGGCTGTGTGTTAGTCTCTCTCCTCTCCTCCTATAGAGTTGGGTCAGGGCTGTGTGTTAGTCTCTCTCCTCTCCTCCTATAGAGTTGGGTCAGGGCTGTGTGTTAGTCTCTCTCCTCTCCTCCTATAGAGTTGGGTCAGGGCTGTGTGTTAGTCTCTCTCCTCTCCTCCTATAGAGTTGGGTCAGGGCTGTGTGTTAGACTCTCTCCTCTCCTCCTATAGAGTTGGTTCAGTGCTGTGTGTTAGTCTCTCTCCTCTCCTCCTATAGAGTTGGGTCAGGGCTGTGTGTTAGTCTCTCTCCTCTCCTCCTATAGAGTTGGGTCAGGGCTGTGTGTTAGTCTCTCTCCTCTCCTCCTATAGAGTTGGGTCAGGGCTGTGTGTTAGTCTCTCTCCTCTCCTCCTATAGAGTTGGGTCAGGGCTGTGTGTTAGTCTCTCTCCTCTCCTCCTATAGAGTTGGGTCAGGGCTGTGTGTTAGTCTCTCTCCTCTCCTCCTATAGAGTTGGGTCAGGGCTGTGTGTTAGACTCTCTCCTCTCCTCCTATAGAGTTGGGTCAGGGCTGTGTGTTAGTCTCTCTCCTCTCCTCCTATAGAGTTGGGTCAGGGCTGTGTGTTAGTCTCTCTCCTCTCCTCCTATAGAGTTGGGTCAGGGCTGTGTGTTAGTCTCTCTCCTCTCCTCCTATAGAGTTGGGTCAGGGCTGTGTGTTAGTCTCTCTCCTCTCCTCCTATAGAGTTGGGTCAGGGCTGTGTGTTAGTCTCTCTCCTCTCCTCCTATAGAGTTGGGTCAGGGCTGTGTGTTAGACTCTCTCCTCTCCTCCTATAGAGTTGGGTCAGGGCTGTGTGTTAGTCTCTCTCCTCTCCTCCTATAGAGTTGGGTCAGGGCTGTGTGTTAGACTCTCTCCTCTCCTCCTATAGAGTTGGGTCAGGGCTGTGTGTTAGTCTCTCTCCTCTCCTCCTATAGAGTTGGGTCAGGGTGAAGGCTGTGTGTTAGTCTCTCTCCTCTCCTCCTATAGAGTTGGGTCAGGGCTGTGTGTTAGTCTCTCTCCTCTCCTCCTATAGAGTTGGGTCAGGGCTGTGTGTTAGTCTCTCTCCTCTCCTCCTATAGAGTTGGGTCAGGGCTGTGTGTTAGTCTCTCTCCTCTCCTCCTATAGAGTTGGGTCAGGGCTGTGTGTTAGTCTCTCCCCTCTCCTCCTATAGAGTTGGGTCAGGGCTGTGTGTTAGTCTCTCTCCTCTCCTCCTATAGAGTTGGGTCAGGGCTGTGTGTTAGTCTCTCTCCTCTCCTCCTATAGAGTTGGGTCAGGGCTGTGTGTTAGTCTCTCTCCTCTCCTCCTATAGAGTTGGGTCAGGGCTGTGTGTTAGTCTCTCTCTCCTCCTATAGAGTTGGGTCAGGGCTGTGTGTTAGTCTCTCTCCTCTCCTCCTATAGAGTTGGGTCAGGGCTGTGTGTTAGTCTCTCTCCTCTCCTCCTATAGAGTTGGGTCAGGGCTGTGTGTTAGTCTCTCTCCTCTCCTCCTAGAGAGTTGGGTCAGGGCTGTGTGTTAGTCTCTCTCCTCTCCTCCTATAGAGTTGGGTCAAGGCTGTGTGTTAGACTCTCTCCTCTCCTCCTATAGAGTTGGGTCAGGGCTGTGTGTTAGACTCTCTCCTCTCCTCCTATAGAGTTGGGTCAGGGCTGTGTGTTAGTCTCTCTCCTCTCCTCCTATAGAGTTGGGTCAGGGCTGTGTGTTAGTCTCTCTCCTCTCCTCCTATAGAGTTGGGTCAGGGCTGTGTGTTAGTCTCTCTCCTCTCCTCCTATAGAGTTGGGTCAGGGCTGTGTGTTAGTCTCTCTCCTCTCCTCCTATAGAGTTGAGTCAGGGCTGTGTGTTAGTCTCTCCCCTCTCCTCCTATAGAGTTGGGTCAGGGCTGTGTGTTAGTCTCTCTCCTCTCCTCCTATAGAGTTGGGTCAGGGTGAAGGCTGTGTGTTAGTCTCTCTCCTCTCCTCCTATAGAGTTGGGTCAGGGCTGTGTGTTAGTCTCTCTCCTCTCCTCCTATAGAGTTGGGTCAGGGCTGTGTGTTAGACTCTCTCCTCTCCTCCTATAGAGTTGGGTCAGGGCTGTGTGTTAGTCTCTCTCCTCTCCTCCTATAGAGTTGGGTCAGGGCTGTGTGTTAGTCTCTCTCCTCTCCTCCTATAGAGTTGGGTCAGGGCTGTGTGTTAGTCTCTCTCCTCTCCTCCTATAGAGTTGGGTCAGGGCTGTGTGTTAGTCTCTCTCCTCTCCTCCTATAGAGTTGGGTCAGGGCTGTGTGTTAGTCTCTCTCCTCTCCTCCTATAGAGTTGGGTCAGGGCTGTGTGTTAGACTCTCTCCTCCTATAGAGTTGGGTCAGGGCTGTGTGTTAGACTCTCTCCTCTCCTCCTATAGAGTTGGGTCAGGGCTGTGTGTTAGTCTCTCTCCTCTCCTCCTATAGAGTTGGGTCAGGGCTGTGTGTTAGTCTCTCTCCTCTCCTCCTATAGAGTTGGGTCAGGGCTGTGTGTTAGTCTCTCTCCTCTCCTCCTATAGAGTTGGGTCAGGGTGAAGGCTGTGTGTTAGTCTCTCTCCTCTCCTCCTATAGAGTTGGGTCAGGGCTGTGTGTTAGACTCTCTCCTCTCCTCCTATAGAGTTGGGTCAGGGCTGTGTGTTAGTCTCTCTCCTCTCCTCCTATAGAGTTGGGTCAGGGCTGTGTGTTAGTCTCTCTCCTCTCCTCCTATAGAGTTGGGTCAGGGCTGTGTGTTAGACTCTCTCCTCTCCTCCTATAGAGTTGGGTCAGGGCTGTGTGTTAGTCTCTCTCCTCTCCTCCTATAGAGTTGGGTCAGGGCTGTGTGTTAGTCTCTCTCCTCTCCTCCTATAGAGTTGGGTCAGGGCTGTGTGTTAGTCTCTCTCCTCTCCTCCTATAGAGTTGGGTCAGGGCTGTGTGTTAGTCTCTCTCCTCTCCTCCTATAGAGTTGGGTCAGGGCTGTGTGTTAGACTCTCTCCTCTCCTCCTATAGAGTTGGGTCAGGGCTGTGTGTTAGTCTCTCTCCTCTCCTCCTATAGAGTTGGGTCAGGGCTGTGTGTTAGACTCTCTCCTCTCCTCCTATAGAGTTGGGTCAGGGCTGTGTGTTAGTCTCTCTCCTCTCCTCCTATAGAGTTGGATCAGGGCTGTGTGTTAGTCTCTCTCCTCTCCTCCTATAGAGTTGGATCAGGGCTGTGTGTTAGTCTCTCTCCTCTCCTCCCATAGAGTTGGGTCAGGGCTGTGTGTTAGTCTCTCTCCTCTCCTCCTATAGAGTTGGGTCAGGGCTGTGTGTTAGTCTCTCTCCTCTCCTCCTATAGAGTTGGGTCAGGGCTGTGTGTTAGTCTCTCTCCTCTCCTCCCATAGAGTTGGGTCAGGGCTGTGTGTTAGTCTCTCTCCTCTCCTCCTATAGAGTTGGGTCAGGGCTGTGTGTTAGTCTCTCTCCTCTCCTCCTATAGAGTTGGGTCAGGGCTGTGTGTTAGTCTCTCTCCTCTCCTCCTATAGAGTTGGGTCAGGGCTGTGTGTTAGTCTCTCTCCTCTCCTCCTATAGAGTTGGGTCAGGGCTGTGTGTTAGTCTCTCTCCTCTCCTCCTATAGAGTTGGGTCAGGGTGAAGGCTGTGTGTTAGTCTCTCTCCTCTCCTCCTATAGAGTTGGGTCAGGGCTGTGTGTTAGTCTCTCTCCTCTCCTCCTATAGAGTTGGGTCAGGGCTGTGTGTTAGTCTCTCTCCTCTCCTCCTATAGAGTTGGGTCAGGGCTGTGTGTTAGACTCTCTCCTCTCCTCCTATAGAGTTGGGTCAGGGCTGTGTGTTAGTCTCTCTCCTATAGAGTTATTAAACTATAGGGGTGTGTGTACCGTGTCCCTAGGTGTGTACGTGGGTCAGGGTGAAGGCTGTGATGTGGTACGGAGTCGTACCCCTGCGGAGGCGGGGATTAGACGTGACGTGCGGTCCCTGGCACGGAGGGCGAACAGCGAGGACAGTATTGAGGTCATCAGCACCTCAGACTCCATCTTCCCCGACGATCTCATCTTCACCGCCATCACAGAGGAGGAGCCTGAGGAGCATGGAATCATGGGTAGTGTAATCCAGGAAGAGGAGGATGAGGAGGCAGCAGGTGAGGACACGCCCATTCAGCAGCACAGCACCCTGGGGATTGTAGTTCACGAGGAGGCGGCGCACACTCGGCCCCAGGGAATCATGGGTAATATAGTCCAGACGGAGGGAGAGGAGGAGCTAGAGGACACTCCCACTCGGCCGCACAGCACCCTGGGTATTGAACTCCAGGAATTGGAGGAGGAGAAGCCAGAGAGATGGGACACTCCGGCCCCCACGTCTGAGCCCCAGGGAACTCTGGGTAAGACTGTCTGTTTGTCCTCTTCAATAATAATAATTGTGACATATTCCAGATGCTTTTATTCCAAGGTGTTTTACCGTGTATTATCTGTTTTCTCTCTTAAAAACTGATTTAGTTTCTGTCTGTCTCCAGTCCACCAGGTGTCAGTAGAGTGCTCCTCCCAGCAGTACGAGGGTCACCATGCCGACGCGGAGGTCAGAGGTCAGGCTGGGCATGATAGCGAGCGAGTGGTTCCTGACCTCCAGGTGAACTTTTCTATCCCCCTGAGGTTAGACGTTAGAGGTCAGGGGTCAGGGGGCCGGCGGTTGCTAGGCGACACCCCTTACAGGCTGAGCGTCGACGAGGCGTCAGACTGTATGAGCTACGACAGCACCTCTTCCTCTCTGCCCCCCACACGTCTCCACGGCAACCGCAGCGCTAGTAACCCGCGACGACATCAGCACCAGAGGAGGAAGGCGGGTCTTGGAGCCCTCAGGTTCCTGCGGCAGAATTCTTTCTCCCAGAATGCCGTGTTCTGCCTGCTGAGCGGCCGGCCGCTGGTGGTGATTGGTGGAGAGGAGGGTTCCGTGAGGAGGACGGTCGCTGCCCTGTCGCTCTACCTGCCGTCACCTGGTCGCTATGGAGATGCTGTGCAGCCCTACCTGGCCACGCCTCTTCAGCTGACAGACCTGCTCACCTGGAGACTCATCGGAATCCACAGGTAAAAACAGAGCATCAAAACCCTGATGCATCATGGGTAAATTGTGACTGACTGAGCTACAAATGATATTGAGTAGTGATTTATGAGGCCTGTATAGTCTGCTGTAATGTTGACTGTCCCAATTAGTTACCCTGCCCACTGTCTCCTATCCAAGTTCTCAAACAGGTATTTCCAAACTGGGGTACGTGCAATGCCATCGGGGTACGCCAAATAAAAATGTAATTCACATTTTTTTTAAACAGTCCATTTATATTTTCCACCGAGGCTATACATTTGGGTGAGTTTTTTTCCTCTTACCTGAGTCGCCTCGTTTCACCGCCAAAAATAAAATTAAACCATCTAGTGTTCAGCGAAATAACAACACAAAGTCAAATACAGGAAGCCTCGTCAAATAATTAACATCCAATCACATTAACCGTTACTCTCTCGCGGGAATTCCACTAAACGGTCCGTATGTAGCCAAACGCCTCCCGGGTGGCGCAGTGGTCTAGGGCACTGCATCGCAGTGCTAGTGTCGTGGAAAATCATCTCAGAAATATAACGCTTTATCAGAACTTGTAAATTCAATCATGCTCTTTATTACAATTGTACAGCCATCTGGAATGTCCGCGGAACCCCCCCCTCAGAAGTCCAGTCCTTTATATTTATACCCACATAGTATTGTCCGTCCCCTATGACGTCATTCCCCACCATCTGCCTTCAATCAGTTTATCATGGTGGCCGGACCCTCCCTTTACCACTAAATCAATGCACTCTTTGTGCCCCCCCCCCTCTCTAGGGCATCCAATTGCTTATAGGCGTCTATGTGTCTGGTCAGTTTCACTCAAATGGAATCAGCAGACTATGTGTTTCTTGTTCATTAGTGTCCAGCCATCTCAGGCATATTTCTCTGGTATGTATGCTTTTCTAGTGGAATGAGTAGACTATATTTCTAGTGGGTCTAAGTGCCCTAAACACATATTTCTCTGACATGTGTATCTCTTTAAAGAATCAGCAGACTGTGTGTCTAGTGTCCAATTTCTTTAAGCGCCTATCTGTCTGACAGCATAATGGAGAATCTACAAGGGTCAAAGGATCAGAGGGCCAGAACGTCCCCCAGTAGACCTCCATCACCACGGTCCCATGACCCATGTCAACATGTGGTTCGCTACCACCACACCATCTGCCAATCTTCGGTTTCCTGTATTTACCAGAATGGCAAACACACTCACATCTGCCTTCTTATACTATTTACCTATCTATTGTTTAATAGTGTGATATCTACCTACATATGTCACTTACTCCTACATAATCCCTCCTCTTGAGGGTAAATAACCTCAAAAACCATATTAAAAATGACATATAGAGAGTAGATATCAATACCAACAATTGACTAAAACATTATCAAAATAAAGCTTACAAATCACTTGTACCAAACATCTCCAATACATAAACACAGACAGGAAGAAAAGATCCAATTGAAACATAATATTCTTACAAAACCCAACTAGACCAAACATCTCCAATTAATAACATAAAATAGGAATGAAAGATCTAGTTAAAATAAAAAATACTAATAATCAACCATTATATTTTGATGAAGCAATGAGCATGTAGTATGAATCCCTGCCTGAGGTTACAAAGAACACAAAGCATTAGGCAAAATAGATATGCTAAAACCCCTTTACATAAGACCACAGTCCTCATCCTTACATATAAGACAATCTCTTCTTTGACACTTTGACAGAAAAAAGGTTCTAGGTGATGATAATGACCATCCTCATGAATTTTTGTACACCACTTGCAATTGTGACGCAAATGACACTTTTTGTGGACATGTATGAGTAAACATTAATCTGAACTGGGTAATTGAACATATACATGGAAACCATGACACGTATGACCCCCCCTCCCCCACCCCCAATCACTTCATAGAGACAGTTACAGTTACCAAAGGGGCAGTCAAGAGGTCCTCCAACCGCATTGCAAGGCTTTCCATACTTATTGGTATAATTGCCTGGACTTCCCACTTTCTTAACGCTAGATCCAACCAAATTCATACATGAGAGTCTAAACACTTTCATTACATTTTCATCATCATTAGCCTTTACTTCTGCTCATAATCCTTTGAATTTGGCCATAGCAATATTGTGAATAAAGGTGCAACAGT
>NW_026602127.1:0-24576 GCF_029448725.1 Salvelinus fontinalis | reverse complement strand
TGTCGGAAAAGAGGCTGTGGCTGATTAAGGGGGTTAGTCTGTGAGGTGAGTTCCACCACCTACCGTCCTGTGACTGAAGAACGTAGTGGCTTCCTGCCATGTACTCCCCTGACATTCCCAACTGAGAGGCGTCGGTGGTTGAACTGTCGCCGTCCATCTGTAAACAGGCAGAAGTTATAACTCAGTTATTTTTAGGGCATTCATGCAATAATGTCTATCTGCAGACTGCAGTTACTATATGTTACGCCCACTATATATTTCACTAACTACAAGTATTGGGAACTTTCCAGTACATGTGTGACATCTTAGAGTAGTAAGAATAAGTGCACTCTATATGTGTGTCAATGTCATTAAGCACCATTAGACATGCACCTGTCTTAGGAGTCTGCATGTCTGTTTCTTTTTATACCATTGCTATGGCCTAATGTTCACTGTCGCTGTGGTTACGCCACCAATGGAATCTATGACCTAATGTGAAACCAAGCTAAAATTAGTACAAGGAAAAAAGATAATGGTGGCTAAATGCCAGAGGGGATGAACCATTAACATAAGGAGGCATTACTGTATGTGTGACGTAAGGATGAAAACTGTATAAAAAGTGTGTGCCAAGGCTGGGAAGGCAGATGCTTCGTGAACCAGCCCGGCTTGTGTTACTTTGTAATAAAGTCTATTTGAACTCACAGGTTCCGGTATTTGAGAAACATTATTGACTGAATATTTCCACGACACATGCCGTGTCCACTGCCATTGAGGCTGCTAGCTCTGTCTCTGGGCCACACTCCAGCACAGTAGCTTGCAGTAATGCACCAATGCCAACCACCCAACAAAAACACCAAAGGAGGCTTCTAGCTAGCGAGGCTAGGGGACACCAGTACAATGTCTTTCGCCCCCACCTGCCAAGAACTGCTTTCCCGCAGTTCTGTTAACGTTACGATGGGGGAAGTAACTAGCTGGGGGGGAAGTTACGATGGGGGAAGTAACTAATGTCAACAACTCAACTCCCGCGTGACACTACCGGGTTGTGATTACCCTCGCCGTCATGTTAAAATAACTGCGGGAAAGCAGTGCGCGGCAGGCGGGGGCGAAGGACAGTGTGTGCAAGTGTCCTAGCTAGCTAACAGCCTCAATAGCAGTGGGCGTGGCATGTAGTAAGTGACACGTAGTGGGCGCAGCATGTAATAAACGCAGTCTGCATATAGACCCTAATCCATTCATGGGAAATACAACAATATGGGTTGACTGTGTATTCTAACTTGTTTCTGTTTTAGCTACATTAACCAATCACTGGCTGGATGAACTATCCAAATAGCCAATCAAAAACTGAAAGTACATGTTAGTCGCCTGGGAAGCATTTTTTCAGACGGAGAGGACATCTTGAGGTTGTTAGCTGGCATGAAACAAGTGGTCTTGTGCTGAATGGTGCTACATGGGAATCATGGAACAAGAGCAGCAATATTGGGGCATGGACAAAGAAATGTGAATTTCTGAGGAGGAATGGAGGCAGAAAAAGAGGAAGAGAATGAAAAGCAGAGGATGGATTTAAAACTGAGGAAAACGGCGATAAATATGAATGGGGGTGTCGAAGAAGATTGGTGTTGTGTAGTGCAAACAGAATGAACCGTGTGCCGGACCGAGTTCTGGAGGGGCAATAGAAGTGCATGAGGGTAAGTTAAGTGAGGTGGAAGGTGTTGTGAAGGGCTTGGAACCCGAGCTTAGCATCGTTGGACATGATAAAGAAGAATCTGGTCCAGCAGGAGCGACATTTTTGGAGAAAGTGGGCTGATCCATGTGGCTTCAGGGTGGGTGAGAAACGAGTTGGGTGCAGTTGAATCAATGAAGGTAACCTGTAGTGGACTTGTGATATGTGTTTGTTTCTTCTAATCAGAAGGAGCAGGCGCTCCGTGTCACACAACGTGGGTCAAGATCTGTTTCTTACTTTGATCTTAGGAACAGGGTATCATTAAAAGCAGGGCTTTCTGGGGTAGTGTTAGATGTGAAGGTGGAGCAATTGAAGTACAAGATCCTTGGAATTTGCGACGCCCACTGTTTGGTGCGACGCCCGCGCTGTTTGGTGCGACGCAAACCCGGTGGGGAGGGTGGTGAAACAGAGGAGCCACCGGCAGTCCTTATGAGGTGTCAGAGTCTCTACCTGACAAAGTCATGTTAGGATATATCTGTTATCCTGTTAGAGCTTTTGTGCCGAATCCACTGAGCTGTTTCAGGTGCAACGCTTAGTCATGTAGCAGCAGTTTGTAGGAGGGAGTTTCCAATATGTGGGAAGTGTGCAGGAAGGCATGGGATAGAGGATTGTGTAGTTTCGGTGGATAAAGTTGTGTGTGTCAACAGTAGGGGTGCTCGTGTTGCTGGGGATCGGAAGTGTCCGGTGCGAGAGAGGCAGGTTGAGGTGGCTAGAGTCAGAGTAGTGTAGAAGGTGTCGTATGATGAGGCAGTGAAGAAATTAGTGGATGGGTCAAGGGTGCGAGTAGATTTGTGCCAGCACAAAGGGATAGGCCAACGAGTGATTTATGCTTCAGTAAGTTTGGCTTCTTATCGTTCATAGCAATGGCTTATGAACTGTACCGCAGCAATGGAACTTAAATCACAGAAAATAGAGGTGGTGGCAGCTGCAGATAAGTATTAGGTACAGTACCAGTCAAAAGTTAGGAAACTCCAACTCATTCTCAGGGTTGTTCTTTATTTTTACTATTTTCTACATTGTAGAATAATAGTGGACATCAAAACTATGAAATAACACATATGGAATCATGTAGTAACCAAAAAAAGTGTTAAATAAAAATATATTTTATATTCTTCAAAGTAGCCACCCTTTGCCTTGAAATCGTCGCACACTCGTGGCATTCTCTCATTCTCTCATTCGGAATGCTTTTCCAACAGTCTTGAAGGAGTCCCTACATATGCTGAGCACTTGTTGGTTGAGAGAATGCCAAGAGTTTGCAAAGCTGTCATCAAGGCACATGGTGTCTAATTTGAAGAATCTCAAATATAAAATATATTTAGATTTGTTTAACACTTTTTTGGTTACTACATGATTCCATGTGTTATTTCATAGCTTTGATGTCTTCACTATTATTCTACAATGTAGAAAATAGTAAAAATAAAGAAAAACCCTGAGAATGAGTAGGTGTGTCCAAACTTTTGACTGGTACTGTTTATGAGATTTGACTTCAGAAGAGTTACAGGGTGCATTGAGTGGTGGTGTCCCGTCCTCCCAGGCTGTTTGCATTGGGCTGGAATGGGGTAGTGGATTGTTAATCCCCCTTCCTTTTTATATCACAAATGTAACATGATTGGCGAATTCTAGCGAACATTTGCATATTGCCATTAGGGAACGCATGTGAAAATAACTCAATTTGCCTTTGCATTCTTAAACGCAACTTTTTAAATCTTTGGAAAAGGGTAAAGTCTACAAAACTTAGTTCACTCTGTAAGTAACATATTTTAGTTTTGCGATAAGAAAACTGTATTGAGATCAAATGTTTAATCGATTAGAACATTAGCAGAATGTCGGCCAAAATCCATCTCACACTGCCGGTGTTGTGCCAACCCCCCCCCCCCCCATCCCCCCCCATCCCCTCCCGTTATTCAATGCTGCGACTTGATTGCTAGTTGAGATTTCTGCACTTCACTCCGTTGTCAGTTTAGCCTACATTTCACTGATCTTAGTAGCAGAAAGCATTTTATGTCAAAAGTTTTCGGTTTGGCTATTTGTTTCAAGTGTATGTGGCGGTTCTAGCTGGTATGGCGCCTTGGGCGACCCCCCCCCCCCCCCCCCCCCCCCCCCCCCCCCCCTTCAGTGCCCACCCACACCCGGGGGAGAAAGTTGCTTTCCTGGGAGGCTGCCCATGTAGCTCCTACCGATTTGTATTAGTCTATGATTAAATCTCTTCGCCAAAATGTGTCATCTCTCCCATGTCTTAACCAACTAGTATTTTTGAAAGTGTAAGGATAATAATTCATTGCTTGCCAACATTTTACTCCCTCCTCTATGTTTAATGTAACACACATACATTCATTATTAATTTCGGTTGGCTATCCTGACGTGAAGTTTGTTCCATAGAAAGTATTTGACTCTAGCCACAAAATTAGATGGGGGCGATTCTGGTAGGTTGGCGATTTTCGGCACAACACCGGCCATCCCCTCGCTACTGGAGTGGAAACGCCAAGCGGATGCTTGACATTTATACATCCGGTGAAATATCTGTCTCTATGTTCTATCTGTGAGCACCGCTGTCTAGTCGCAGCTAAAACAGAGTACATTCACATTAGCACGGAATGGAGAATCTAACACAGTTGCATAAAAACTACGACTTGTTACTAGTTCAGACATGGATGGTCATGAATCTATAAGCCGCTTGCTACCCAGTTAGAGTCTAGCTAACACTAGCTTTTCCAGAGCCCATGGCTCTGCAACATTCTCTTTGTTCCCGTGTTTACTGACAATTAGCCAGAGGGGAAATACAATGGCTAACTGGTTGGCTAGTAGTAGCGAGTATAACGTTAACTGGCTTATGTCGTCGAAGCGAACTTGCCAAAAACCCAGAGACGGTAAATACGCGGAGACAGAACAGTTATCATTTTAACTTAAGATAACTTTAGATACCTAGCTAACGTTAGTTAGCTATGATAACAAAATGCGCTAGCTAGATGGGAAGGAGAGCTAACGTTAATGTTAGCTCGTACTAGCCAACTCACATTCATACTAAATCAAAAACGCACCATTTAATGGCCATTGTTAAATCGATTAGTAACTCACGATTTGGAAAAATTCTTCATGTTTAAACAATATTCAAGATGTCCCGTCGACTTCACCAGTTTGACCACCATGCCTAACATAGCCAATTACCATAGCTACATTTGACAGATGATTTTTTTTGAGCTAGTCTTTGTTTGGGGGGCCTGTGCGTGAGAACCCATAGCAGGAAACCATTTACTAGCGAGTCCTGTAATTTAACAACTCGCAGTCTTTATTTCTACTTTCCCGCTGCTAATTCCTATTCACACTACCATCAAATAAAAATAAACAGTCAAAAGCGGAGATTTCGATTCGAGGTAAAGCGAAATCGGATAGCAATCATTGGCCGGAGCCAGCCACAAACCTCCGATACAGCCCTGGTTGGTTAGCTTCTCTAAACGGCCGTGTGGTTGGACAGAAAATGGCTGCGAGAGAACCAGTCCCAGCGCGAAGTGCTGCTTCCCAAAAGCACTATCTCACTCTGCCGCTAGGGGAGCAATGTTTTCACTGTCCAGTAGACCTGTCTACTACTACTGGTACCTAGAAATTAGGCTACTCGTCATATAGATGCAGAGGCAGAACAAGATTTTTTATATTTTTCTTAATTCACTAGACAGTTTGTTGGACTCATTCTCAACTCACAAAACAATGCAAGACAAGTCACACAGATAACCCTTAGCAAAAAAAAGATTGACTGTAATATTTTGGACACAGTAAATGTAGAATAACAGCAGTTATACTTCACTATAACCACAGTTATGCCGCATTGTATGTTGCACTCTGACTGCAATCTTTTTTCATAAGGAAAGGAAGTAACTGCAACATTATTGTCTCACATTGTCAAATTTAAGGTATGGTAACTTTGGTAATTTAGACTTTTTCACTTTTAAAAAATGTATACATATATGGTATATATATTTTTTTAAATATATATATATCTGTGTCAATGAGTTTATAGGGGATATAACATATGGTTCAAGAGAAAATAGCATCTAATCAACAATGGCATTCTTTTCCAACTATTCACCTTTTTCACAACTGCCACCAGTTTGGTGCCAAAACATTTACAACAAAGACATTTGGACGTAGTAAAATAAATAAGTGTGTAAAAAAAAAAAAAGGATATTTCATGCTGAAACCTGAGGCCTCATATTAAACACCAATGTTATTTACTAAGTTGATGGTTTATATTTAGGATAATGTTTTACAGCTTGGTCAGTAAATGTTTTATTTAAAAATCATCTTCTTTCATTATTTTATATATTTTACATGTGAGAAGGCCACAGAGAGCCAGAAATAATTACACGCCTGTGATAATCTGCAGTACTCAAAAAGACCACTAGATGCCATTTTATAAAATAATACAAATATACATGTGTACAAAACATTAGGAATGCCTGTTTTTTCCATGACATAGACTGACCAGGTGAAAGCAATGATCCCTTATTGATGTCACCTGTTAAATCCACTTCAGGCAGTGTAGATGACAGGGAGGAGACAGATTAAAGAAGGATTTTTAAGCCTTGAGACAATTGAGACTTGGATTGTGAAGAAGAGATTGAGAGGGACTGGAGTTTAGACACACTGTAAGATCGCGAACAAGAAAAAAAATGAAGAAAGTGGACCATATGAATAAATATGGAGTGGGGACAACATTCCACAATCAAATCAAATTTGATTTGTCACATGTGCCGAATACAACAAGGTTGTACAGTGAAATGCTTACTTACAAGCCCTTAACCAGTTTTAAGAAAATACTTTAAAAAAGTAATAAATAAAAGTAATAAATAATTACAGAGCAGCAGTAAGATAACAATAGCGAGGCTATATACAGGGAGTACTGGTTAGTCAAGGTATTTGAGGTAATATGTACATGTAGGTAGAGTTATTAAAGTGACTATGCATAGATAATAACAGTAGCAGCAGCGTAGAAGCGGGGAAGGGGGGGGGGCAATGCTAATAGTCTGGGTAGCCATTTGATTAGATGTTCAGGAGTCTTATGGCTTGGGGGTAGAAGCTGTTTAGAAGCCTCTTGGACCTAGACTTGGCGCTCCAGTACTGCTTGCCGTGCGGTAGCAGAGAGAACAGTCTATGACTAGGGTGGCTGGAGTCCTAGACAATTTTTAGGGCCTTCCTCTGACACCGCCTGGTATAGAGGTCCTGGATGGCAAGAAGCCATCCAGGAGCCAATCAACAGCCTGATCAACTCTATGCGAAGGAGATGTCGCGCTGCATGAGGCAAATGGTGATCACACCAGATACTGACTGGTTCTGATCCACGCCCCTACCTGTGACCAGAAGCATATCTGTATTCCCAGTCGTGAAATCCATAGATTAGGACCTAATTAATTAATTTAAATTGACTTATTACCTTATATGAACTAACTCAGTAATCTTTTAAATTTGCATTGCATGTTGCGTTTATATTTTTGTTCAGTATTTGAACTTTACTGGTTGTCTGTGTGGTTGGTCCTTCAGCCAGTTGAAATTTGAGACAAAATATCCACAAAAAAGTATTGTTTATCTGACTTTTTAGAGCGCCTGTACTGCCGTTTAAATTTGTATAACCTGGCACATGCGAAAAACTATGAAAACACCTGCAGACTTCGGTTACTTTTGTCATGTGCACGAGCAAACAAATCTTGATTGTCACATCCAGAGAAACGCATTTTGAAGTTGGATTAATAACACTTTCCTGAGTCTCAAATTTCAACCAACTGAAGGACCAACACCACAAAACAATCGTCTGAATAAATTCAAATTAATTTATTAAACATTTTACATGTAAAGGGAATGTTTAGAATTTCTCAACTTTGTGTGGAGTTGACTAGATCATTTGAAGGCATTGCCACGCTTTGTGCCTACTTTATCCAGGCAGAATGAAAGGAGAATAGTATAAGATGAAGCACCCAGGGTGTCAGTCTCCAGTGGGAACCTGCTCCTCTATGAGCCAGAGCAGGAAGAAGGCCAGAGCGAGGAGGGCCATGCCCAATAGAGGTAGGGGATGGAGTAACTGTCTGGGTCCTTGCCCGTCCGCCACAGGCAATGGACCATCCAGTCAGCAAGACACAGCAGAGTGAAAACCTGAGAGAAGAGAACACAGAGGAAGATATACTGAACGGGGAAAAAGAGAGAGAGAGGCAGCCCTTTATTATAGTATACACTGACTACACAAAACATTAAGAACACCCCCCTTTTGCCCTCAGAACAGCCTCAATTCGTCGGGGTATGGACTCTACAAGGTGTCAAAAGTGTTCCACAGGGATGCTGGTCCATGTTAACTCCAATGCCTCCCACAGTCGTGTCAAGTTGGCTAGATGTCCATTGGGTGGATGGACCATTCTTGTTACACACGGGAAACCGTTGAGCGTGAAAAACCCAGCAGCATTGCAGTTCTTGACACACTTAAACCGGTGTGCCCGGCATCTACTACCATACCCTGTTCAAAAGCACTTCAATCTTTTGTCTTACCCATTCACCCTCTGAACGGCACACATACACATTCCATGTCTCAAAAGGCTTTAAAATCATTTGCCCCTTCAACTACACTGATTTGGAGTGGATTTAAAAAGTGACATCCATAAGGGATCATACAGCAGCTTTCACCTGGTCAGTCTATGTCATGGAAAGAGCAGGTGTTCTTAATGTTTGGTATACTCAGTATGAGTGTTATTGAAGGAGCAGAGGAGAAATAATCCACTTATGACTACTGAGACACATGAATTGGCCTAACTGATCTCTCTTGCTTCATGGTTTACATGTAGAAGGAATGCAGCTAAGAAGGTGATAGACAGGAGCAGCACCTGGGCAGAGCGATGATTGGCTCTTGTTAGAGAGGTAGAGATGGTTGAACTGACAGGTAAAATACACTGACAACAGAGGATTTAATTAATTTTGTGCTCACCTGCTCTGGGCAGAGCGATGATTGGCTCTTGTTAGAGAGGTAGAGATGGTTGAACTGACAGGTAAAATACACTGACAACAGAGGATTTAATTAATTTTGTGCTCACATGCATGTTAAAGGGATTGGTCATGTGTGTGTCATTACCTAGGCCATAAAAGGTCCTGCAGGGGTTGTAGCAGCTCCTTCGGTCCTCAGGCACCTGCCTGCAGATCAGTGGTGATACGACTGGACTAGATGGCAACCAAGTTCCCCCCAACACCTATATTGAGATGAGGAGGAGAGACACAATGATCACATGCATTATGACTTCCCATTTTCTTGAAGGATCCTGAATGTGTGCTCCTAAAAACCCAGCTCCCCGTCTTACTATTCATAACTGCCGTGTAGACTATCATTCCCGCCATGTTCGGGTCTGATACAGTTGTGTTCAGGATGAGTCCTCCGATACTAGAGATTTTTTTTATTGAAGCATGGTATTTCCATGAAGTTCACAAGATTCGAATGCTGTGACGACTTCAGGGGCACGGAACAGGGTAGCAGACCTGCTGATGACCATGGCAGTAATGATTGGTTCCCAGCCTGTGTAGAGTAGAATGCAACTGGCTGGGTTTCTGAAGGAGACGGCCACCCACAGATGGGTCAGGCAGAGGAAGATCAGACACACCAGGTACGACACATAGGGATAATACTCTGTGGAGACAGAGAGGAGCAGACATACTTGCTAAACAAACACAGTTGATAGCCAGACAGACTAGTGTCAGAGCCATAAATGTAGCTATGACTCTCCAGTAAATGGGCCAGACTGCCCCCTAGTGACCTAAACCTCTCTCTTTCTCACTGCCCCTCTCAACTACCCACCTCCCCTTCCTTTCTCTTCTCTGTGCCTGCTGCTCTCTCCCCTCACCTATGCATTCATAGAGCCCCTGGCTGAGGCAGGCCAGGGTGATGAGGTCACCGAAGCTGGCAGCGATGGGAGTGGCCACATTGTCTGGGTTGATGCCTATCCTCTTGGAGCCGATGATCACTCCCACCACGATCATCCTTGGGAGGACACAGTCGAGTGTGGTTCAGTCAACTATTCAGAGTTGCATGGCTCTCCAACCAAGGTGCATGAATTGAGGAGCAAAGAGGTGCACAAATGAAAGCAATGTGGTTACAGCTGGGAGAAGCAGCAGACTGGGGGAAGGCACAGGTGATGAAATAGCCTTCAGTGGCATTATTCACTTCCCCTTATATCCAGTGGTAAATTAAAATTAAGAACCCGTAAACACAGATGGTGAAGTTGAAATTGTTGGAATAGAGTTGATACGTGTCTGGTATCTGGAACAATCAGGAAGTAACCTAGGAGTGGCAGGTAGCCTAGTGGTTAGAGAATTTGGCCAGTAACCAAAAGGTTGCTGGATTGAATCCCCGAGATTGCCACGGTAAAAATCTGTTCTGCCGCTGAGCAAGGCAGTTAACCCACCTCTCTGATTCAGAGAGGTTGGGTTAAATGCGGAAAACACATCTCAGTCGAAGGCATTCAGTTGTACAACTTTCCCTAATCAGCATTCAAAATATAAAACCACATGAATAATTGATTTGACTGTCCTTGATCACAAGCTCTACAGAGTCTGGTCTGTCTCTCAGATTATAAGCATTGGTTTTATTTGGGTCATAAAATTATTTAGCAACCAAAAGGTCTCTAATATGGAAGAAACCTACAGTTTTAGTTTTAGTTGTTTCCTGGTCTCTTTGCTGAATGTTCTGTGTCCCATAGACAGAAAGAGCATGCAGGCTTTTGCAGGAATCCCGCAGCTGTATTCAATATGGTAAATAGTCATTAGTAATAATGATTAATGGATACACACGTGCCCCCGTGATAGAGAGGGCATGGTATGTAGAAAGACGCACCTTCCCTATAGCAACTGCAGTCTCACACTAAGATGCTAGTGAAGAGGGCCTTATTGCAGGGAAGAATTGGCATGCATGGACCTATGTAGGACAATGAGGTGATGTGAGGATAGGGATGAATGGTGTTTTTAAACTAGTGTTGGTGTTCGTCCGTTGCTGTAAATACCTAGCTAGCTGTTAGAGCTGTAATTTACAACCTGGGCCTCCCAAGGTCAGTGTGGTACACTGTATATGCACAAAAGTATATGGACACCCCTTCAAATTAGTGGATTTAGCTATTTCAGCCACACGCATTGTTGACAGGTGTATAGAATTGAGCACACAGCCATGCAATCTCAGCCAAACATTGGCATTAGAATTGATTGAAGAGCTCAGTGGCTTTCAATGTCGCACCGTCATAGGATGCCACCATTCCAACAAGTCAGTTCGTAAAATGTCTGCCCTGCTAGAGTTGCCCCGGTCAACTGCAAGTGTTGTTACTGTAAAGTGGAAACTTCTAGGAGTAACAACGGCTCATCAGTGAAGTGGTAGGCCACACAAGCTCATAGAACGGGATCGCCGAGTGCTGAAGCTTGTAGTGCATAAAAATCGTCTGTCCTCGGTTGCAACACTCACTACCGAGTTGCAATGTCAGTACAAGACCTGTTCGTCGGGTGCTTCATGAAATGCGTTTCCATGGCCAAGCAGCCGCATACAAGCCTAAGATCAACATGCGCAATGCCAACGCGTTCTCTGGAGTGATGAACCACGCTTCACCATCTGACAGTCCGACGGATGAATCTGGGTTTGGCAGATAGCAGGAGAACGCTACCTGCTCCAATGCATACTGCCAACTGTAAAGTTTAGTGGAGGAGGAATAATGGTCTGGGGCTGTTTTTCATGGTTCGGGCTAGGCCCCTTAGTTCCTGTGAAGGGAAATCTTAATGCTACAGCATACAATTACATTCTAGATGATTCTGAGCTTCCAACTTTGTGGCAACAGTTGGGGGAATGCCCTTTCCTGTTTCAGCATGACAATGCCCCTGTGCACAAAGCGAGGTCCATACAGAAATGGTTTTTCGAGATCGGTATGGAAGAATTTGACTGGCCTGCACAGAGCCCCAGCCTCAACCCAAACAAACACCTTTGGGATGAATTGGAACGCTGACTGCGAGCCAGGCCTAATCACCCAACATCAGTGCCCGACATCACTAATGCTTTTGTGGCTGAATAGAAGCAAGTCCCTTCAGCAAAGTTCCAATATCTAGTGGAAAGCCTTCCCGGAAGAGTGGAGGCTGTTATAGCAACTGGCACCAGGATGAAGCTTGAGAGACAGAGAGACAATACTTTGCTTCGGCCAAACTAATATATCTTCTCAAATTTCCTTAAATCGGCTGACCCTTATGTCCTAGCTCTTGAAAGTAATAATTCACCATACACACTCTGACCTTTTGTCAGATATACAACACAGGAGAAACTTTGTACATGTAGTGTGTATACTTTCCAAGTTACAGTATTTCCTTCATAACATTTTTAATGACATCACAAAATAACAAACAAAATGACATTTGTGTTCTATAGATCGTCTCTGACCATTCCCCATGTTCGATGTTAGAAATATTGTTCCAGTATTTGCTTTGAACGTGTTAGAGTTTCGGCAGGAAAAGTCTCTTGAAACAAAGCACATTCCTTTGGTGAATATTAGAGAGGGAGACCTGAATCTTCTCCCCTTGATTTACGACAGGACATGAGTTGTTAATCACCTGTAGTTATTTCCTCTTTCCTCTGCGGGTGAGAGGGGGTCTGATTGATGTTATTCCTTGCAAACCTGGTCTGTCCTATTTAGTTTCTCGTGGACAGTCATGACACAATCCAATAACCCCCGCTCTCACTTACATTTACATTTTAGTCATTTAGCAGACGCTCTTGTTCAGAGCGACTTACAGTAGAGTGCATACATTTGTATTACATTTTTACATACTGAGACAAGGATATCCCTACCGGCCAAACCCTCCCTAACCCGGACGACGCTATGCCAATTGTGCGTCGCCCCACGGGCCTCCCGGTTGCGGCCGGCTGCGACAGAGCCTGGGCGCGAACCCAGCCCAGCCTGGGCGCAAACCCAGAGACTCTGGTGGCGCAGCTAGCACTGCGATGCAGTGCCCTAGACCACTGCGCCACCCGGGAGAAGCCCGGGTGAAACCCAATCCAGTGCCTGCTCGATCCAGAAACAAGCCCACAGGCTTTGACAATAGATTCTGATACAAATGCCATAACACAGGAGATAAACAACATCACAATAGCCAATTCCACTCAAACGTCGATAAGTCGCTGTTTTCACCATGAACACAAATGATACATTACGCCGTTGCGAACTATTACTCCACTTTCTGGGGAATATGACCACAAAACGCAACTCTGAAAGTTGCTACCTGGAAACAGTCCTGGAGAACTGCTTAACACGTGCTGCGCTAATTGATTTGGGCTCGACAATATCTCTCATCTCTCAAACATTGTTCAATGATCGCAAAAGGGCTGTGAACCCAGCTAATTGTTGGTTAAAAACGGAGCGATGCGACTCTAAACTTTGAGGTTTCACTCAGACTACCTCGCCTCTCACAATGCGTCTCATGCTGAAACTACACTTCCCAAACTTATTGCTTGTTCCCCCTGTGTATGTGTATGTTATCAGCCTCAACACTGAACACCTGCTACTCGGAGCAGACTATATGGATCGTTTGGTCCCACTGATGAATTGGAAAAACAACCAATTGTGATCACAAGTAACCGTGCCATCTCTTCTGACCACACTGTTTTTTCCTAACGCTGGCAACAACACAGTCATCCACAAGGAGTATCTGTCAACAGGACCCCTTAGGAAAAAGACGTTTCGAAACCTCTTGATGCAGAATCTGACTCAAGCAGATATTACGATATCTCGGCACCTACAATCAGCAAACCTGACAGACCATTATTTTCATGATTTCGAGCCAGCAGTCTCTGAGTGAGCAACTTCCCTCCTCCTTGGAGTCATGCGATACCGTAGCTAAGATGAACTTCTCTTGTCCTTCAGACACTTCCGCAAGCACTGCGGCTGTCTCAGGAAACAAAGCATCAACCTTCAGAGTGGACTCTGCTTCCGATCATAGGCGGAAATCCCAGGGGGGACGGGGGGGACACGACCCCCCCATCTTGGGAAAAATATGATTTGTCCCCCCCAATATATCACTGTAAACATAACTATGTAATTTCAATAATATTAATAATACGCAATGAAAGCACTTGTGCTGATTATAGACACTTAATAGCGCGTTTTTAAGTTTCAAAAGATTGCGACCTCCCCCTCCCTTTGCCTCACGATGGTTTGATCCACTGCCAGTTCTTTAGCTGGCAAGGTAATAGAGGGTTCGTATCTACTGTCCGAAAGGCACATGTACGTAACTGACGTGAGGTAATCCAGTCAATCCATAGCAGGTCCATAGCAATGTTATTTATTTATTTTATGTTGGCAGGGTTCACACACTAGCTGAATTTGCAGAGCTAGCGCACAAACTAAAGCAAACATTAACTATCAAGCTAGTTAGTACCTATTCCATTTATGTGGCGTCGTCAAAGATGGAATCTTTGCTATCGTCAGTTTATTCCAAGATCAGCATGGAGCTGTAGTGCTTCGACGTCCCTGTGATAAGGTTAGCGACAAACTGAAGTCCAAATTGAACAGAACAGAACTACACTCTCTTCTACCATTGTCTTAAATATATATAATGGTCTCGTTGCAAAAGATAAATTGTCGCTAGTGAACTTTTTTTATTTTATTTTATTTCACCTTTATTTAACCAGGTAGCAAAGATTATAGCAAACACACAGAAACGGAATTGGTGCTCGCTAGCTTTACAAATTCAGCTATTGTTGGAAGCCAGCCAATATGAAACAAACTATGTTAAAATTACAAAAGGTTGCAGCATGTGTTGTGTAAATGTGTGTGTGTGCAGCTAGGCCAGCCAGCCAGGTAGAAAAATGGCAGAAAAAAGTAAGAAGACGGACATCAGAGTATTTGTCAGTACACCAAAACGCATAGTAAGAACTCTAGTAGCCTAATATCTCAAAGACTAGTTGATAAAATGTTCATAAGAAAGAAGTGAAATGCTAATGGAAATGTTTCACAATGATGTCATTAGGCAGAGCAGGCAACAGATGGGACACAGACAGCAGAGCTGGGGACAGATATGCAGGGACAGATTGGCAGAGACAGGGAGTCTCAGGTAAGTTTGTTGAGTCTTTGTTTGGCAACATTATGAAAGGTTCTCAATTTTTTTGACTTGTAAAATAGGGACATAATTGGAAAATGCCATGGATACCCCCACTCTCAACTTAAACTGGTGACTAAACTAAGATTTGTTTACGGCAATGGTATTGCTGTTGTGATTAATTGTGTAGTTTTGGGTACCGGTAGTTAGGAGTACGGCAAACACCTTATTTATTTTCTTGGAGACAGACTGTGAGTCAGTTAGGGTGGTGAAAGGGAAAGAGCCAGGGAGAGAGACTTCAGAGGACAGTGTCACAGCCACGGCAGGACCAAGTGTCACCCTTGTTGCCAGCAGCACCAGTATAGGGGACAGTGGCACAGCATTGTCCAGTTACCACAGTGATGGCACAAAACCATATCAGCCACACCCACAATTTATAGAACCGCAAACTCTTGCCAACAGAGTGTTGACGTTTCAAGAGAGATGGTTTCGCGATTTCCCCTGGCTACATTATTATCAATCAATAAAAGGAGTGTTGTGTTTTCACTGTAGCCAAGGGTTTTCAAGCCAGCCATCTTTTGGCCAAAGAGCAGATGCTGCCTTCATTAGTGCAGGATTTAGGAACTGGAGAAAAGCCATTGAAAAATTCACAGCACATCAAAACTGCCAAACCTACCGCCACTTTGTAATTGTAACAGCACAGCAGCTAAATCCAATCAGTGTCCAGTTATCCAGCGCGTGGGGTAAACAGCAGGATGACGCAAGGCATTGCTTGATGAAAATTGTTAAAAAAAATTGTTCGGTGCGGCATGTAGTAAGACAGGGACAAGCCTTTAGAGGCCACACGGATGACAGTGGGAATTTATACCAGATTTTGAAACTTAGGGCAGAAGAGGATTTTACTGAAGTGGTTAACAGAGCGTACCACAATGTACACAGGCCCCAAAGCACAGAATGAAATTCTGAACATCATGGCCAATAGTCATTTGAGGCATTGCAGCTGAGATTAGGTCTCTTCCAATTGTACAATTTTCATTAATTGTTGATGGTACTCAAGATGTCTCTGGTGCTGAACAGGAGAGTGTCTGTCTGCGTTATGTTGACCATGACCTTGTCCCTCACGAGGAGTTTATTGGGCTATACAGGGTGTCGGAGACAACAGGCGAGGGCATTGCGAAAGTGGCAACTGATGTGTTGTTGAGGAAACCCGCAAACATATGCTCGGTTCTTTTGTTCAGTAGTGTGTATAGCAGTGGTTCTCAACCTTTTTGGGGTACTGGAACCCCTGCATATTTTGAGGCAAGGCAAGGCAGGCAAGGTTTTGAGCGGTCCTCAGGGACCTCCACCCCCTCTATATTATATGTAAACTTACTGGAAACCTTGTGGTACTGACTACATTCATTACACTTTTTTATTTCATGGACCCCTTGCAATTAGTCCATGGACCCCTGTTTGAGAACCCTTGGTGTAATTGATATTTGTTCTTTTGTTTAGTAGTTTTCAGTACACTTACAAATTATTTATTTCATGTTATTTTATTTAAAATTGCATAGTTTGTGCGACATACTTGTCCATAGCTGCTGTTTGAAGAGTTGAGACACTGACTGAAGGATATTTTGTTTGATTTATTTGGGTTTTTCATTGAAGTAGTTATTTTGCTTTTAGAACTGTACTTATTTTAAGCTTTTTGTTCTTGCAAAGATATTGTATTAGACTCAGGCCAGGTGCACATATTTAATGACTATATAAATGTATCAGAAAAAGTCAAATTAAAAGGTCAATTCAATACGGAGACCAACTTTGTGATGGGTCTCAATGGAGATTCTTTTAGATGTGATCACACCATGTTCATTGTATTTATGAAAACTACACCCATACAGTGTTTGTTTGTTTGTTTGTTTGTTTTACCGTTATTTTACCAGGTAAGTTGACTGAGAACACGTTCTCATTTGCAGCAACGACCTGGGGAATAGTTACAGGGGAGAGGAGGGGGATGAATGAGCCAATTGTAAACTGGGGATTATTAGGTGACCATGATGGTTTGAGGGCCAGATTGGGAATTTAGCCAGGACACCGGGGTTAACACCCCTACTCTTACGATAAGTGCCATGGGATCTTTAATGACCTCAGAGAGTCAGGACACCCGTTTAACGTCCCATCCGAAAGACGGCACCCTACACAGGGCAGTGTCCCCAATCACTGCCCTGGGGCATTGGGATATTTTTTAGACCAGAGGAAAGAGTGCCTCCTACTGGCCCTCCAACACCACTTCCAGCAGCATCTGGTCTCCCATCCAGGGACTGACCAGGACCAACCCTGCTTAGCTTCAGAAGCAAGCCAGCAGTGGTATGCAGGGTGGTATGCTGCTGGCTGTGTACAGTGTACAGTACCATTGTCACCTACTGACCTTTCTTGATATTGCTGGTTGTAAGTACAAATACCTGCATACATACTGGACTGGTAAGGAGCACTGCTATAACTATTATTAGTAGTAGAATTATAATGATTTAAACATTTGAACAAGTTGGGAAAACCCTTCAGTTAACTACTGTACCTATCAATTATCCAGTTGTAGGAATTAATGTTCGTCAATATACATTTAACAACGTATGCTATGTGTTACAGCACTACTTTTGGTGTCCCCCTCAGGAATTGCTCTTGAGAAAATTTAATGTAATTGTCCCCTCCAAGGTTGATATCAGATTTTCGCCCCTGCTTCCGATGATACATTTTCCGCTTTGAGGGGGACCGCTTTGAGGCTACATGCAACACTGTACGAGGCCGCCCGCTCAGGAAACAAATCAAGTTGTAAACTTCCCGACGAGAACAGAGAGGGGTGGACGACCTTGGAATACATCTTGAGATATCACTGAGGTGTCCCACACTGATCGTAAAATAAGTCCTGTGGACTTTCCACCTCCCCACCAAAAATTGTAACAATAATCATTCCTTGCCATGCGTAGTCTCAACTACAATGCAACTAGTAAAATGCTCTAATCGTGTGTTCCGGTAGGATACAGTGGCTTGCGAAAGTATTCACCCCCCCTTTGCCATTTTTCCTATTTTGTTGCCTTACAACCTGGAATTAAAATTGATTTTTTGGGGGGGGGTTGTATCATTTTATTTACACATCATGCCTACCACTTTGAAGACGCAAAATATTTTTTCTTGAAATAAGACCAAAAAAAAATGAAAACTTGAGCGTGCATAACTATTCACCCCCCCAAAGTCAATACTTTGTAGAGCCACCTTTTGCAGCAATTACAGCTGCAAGTCTCTTGGGGTATGTCTCTATAAGCTTGGCATATCTAGCCACTGGGATTTTTGTCCATTTTTCAAGGCAAAACTGCTCCAGCTCCTTCAAGTTGGATGAGTTCCGCTGGTGTACAGCAATCTTTAAGTCATACCACAGATTCTCAATTGGATTGAGGTCTGGGCTTATACTAGGCCATTCCAAGACATTTAAATGTTCCCTCTTAAACCACTTGAGTGTTGCTTTAGCATTATTCTTAGGGTCATTGTCCTGCTGGAATGTGAACCTCCGTCCCAGTCTCAAATCTCTGGAAGACTGAAACAGGTTTCCCTCAAGAATTTTACTGTATTTAGCGTCATCTATCATTCCTTCAATTCTGACCAGTTTCCCAGTCCCTGACGATGAAAACATCCCCACAGCATGATGCTGCCACCATCATGCTTCACTGTGGGGATCGGGTTCTCGGGGTGATGAGAGGTCTTGGGTTTGCACCAGACATAGCGTGTTCCTTGATTGCCAAAAAGCAAAATTTTAGTCTCATCTGACCAGAGTACTGTCTTGTTTTGGACGCTTTGTACAAAATAATAAAATGCAGTACTACAGGATATTTCTTAACGTAGCTCTTTATTAGCTAGCTACAACTGCATGTTCACGTATCTCCAACCATGATCAACTGACCATGACCTAACCATCTGGGTGGTCTTAACCAATCATAGCATACGGCGGTAAAATGCATCCAATTATAATTCAGTATGTTTACACATATGAATATTACATCCCCCTTCTTTTAAAACAAAAGAAAAATGTTTTACATATTCTTAGCGTTTCTTTTGAATACATGCTCTGTAGTTTGAACTCAGTGTAAGTAACCATTTATATTGCATACTACACCAACTGAATCAACATAGACTCTGAAACAATGATCCAACATACACATGTTACTTTTCAAACAAGGGATTCTCAGCAACTCAGCTTTCACTGTAGAAGTTACATCTTAACATTTCAAACAAATACAATACCAAGGCATTTCAAGTGAACTTTCAATAACAAGTTTACAGTCTGGAACTCTTTTAGGGCAGCGATCCGCCTACACCCTTTGACATTTCACAGGTCTAGGACAGCTCTGGACTTGGCCTCTCTTCCTGACCTTGTGCGATATGATGCTGAGCATGCTTCTGTGTCAGTCAACAGTTCTTGTGGTGTTGCGGGTAAGCATGGTGTATGTTGTGCTGTGTGTGTGTTAAGTCCATCACGTTCTCTTTCAGGGGAACAGCTCATCTCATCAGTGTGTTGTTCTTTTGTGTTCAGTAGGTGACGGCGATTGTGGCGGTACACCACTCCTTCTGCGGTGCGGACGTAATATGAACGTTCAGTGTCAGCTGGCTGGATGACGACTGCTGGCTTTCAGAGGCCATGCTCATGGAGCCTAACTGACTCTCCGTCGATCAGTGGTGGCAGTGGTCTAGCTGACCTGTAGTAGTATCTCTTTTGTTGTTGTTGTCTCTGTGCACGTTTTTCATGCATTTCCGTGTAGCTGACGACCTCAGGTTGCAGCTGCTGGTTGGTGCTGGGAAGGATTGAGTGAAGTTTGCGGCTCATCAACAGCTGGGCTGGTGATTTTAAGTTGTCAACTGGAGTGTTGCGGTATTCAAGGAGACTGAGGTAGGGGTCTCTCTTGTCTGCTTTTGCTTTGTCCATGAGTGATTTAGCAATCTGCACTGATTTTTCAGCAAGGCCATTACTTTGAGGGTAGTGTGGGCTTGTGGTGACGTGTGAACTCCCATGCTTTTGTGAAGGATTCAAACTCATTTGATTTGTAACAGGGCCCATTGTCAGATATTAAAGTCTCTACAATGCCATGCCTGGCAAAGGCTGCTTTCAGCTTGTGTATCACAGCTGCAGATGTAGTGCTGTGAAGCTTGTAGAGTTCGAAGTATCTGCTGTAGTAGTCCATATGTTTACACATATGAATATTACAAGTACCTTCTTCCATATGTTTGTGGAGTCTCCCACATGCCTTTTGGCGAACAACAAACGCGTTTGCTTATTTTTTTCTTTAAATAATGTATTTTTTCTGGCCATTCTTAGGTAAAGCCCAGCTCTGTGGAGTGTACATCTTAAAGTGGTCCTATGGACAGATACTCCAATCTCCGCTGTGGAGCTTCGCAGCTCCTTCAGGGTTATCTGTGGTCTCTTTGTTGCCTCTCTGATTAATGCCCTCCTTGCCTGGTCTGTGAGTTTTGGTGGGCAGCCCTCTCTTGGCAGATTTGTTGTGGTGCCATATTCTTTCCATTTTTTAATAATGGATTTAATGGTGCTCTGTGGGATGTTCAAAGTTTCTGATATTTTTTTGTAACCCAACCCTGATCTGTACTTCTTCCCCACTTTGTCCCTGACCTGTTTGGAGAGCTCCTTGGTCTTCATGGTGCCGCTTGCTTGATGGTGACCCTTGCTTAGTGATGTTGCAGACTCTGGGGCATTTCAGAACAGGTGTATATATACTGAGATCATGTGACAGATCATGTGACACTTAGATTGCACACAGGTGGACTTTATTTAACTAATTATGTGACTTCTTAAGGTAATTGGTTGCACCAGATCTTATTTAGGGGCTTCGTAGCAAAGGGGGTGAATACATATGCACGCACCACTTTTATTTTTTATATTTCACTTCACCAATTTGGACTATTTTGTGTATGTCCATTATATGAAATCCAAATAAAAAAACATTTAAATTACAGATTGTAATGCAACAAAATAGTAAAAACGCTGAGGGGGATGAATACTTTTGTAAGGCACTGTAATATTACGGAATAAATCGGTAGGGTAGCTAGTCTCCTGGGGTACCAATGCCAGCAACAGTCAGTAATAAGGTTAGAGACCTAACAAGTCGAATTGCCCTTGATAACAGCGACAGAGGAGGTAGTAGTCACTCAGATTGCAACACGTGGTAATCTTCAAAACACTCTTCTGATGGTTAACACACATGCCGCTGGTTCAGTGCTTATAGAGTACTTCCGTTATGAAGTTAGCTCCTCCGTGGATAACATAGCTATGAAAAAGACTCCTTCACACCTATCGCCACTACAATGGTGTAAGACACATTGACTTGTAGAAAAAACACTACCGGTCCCCTTGACATATGGCTCGAGGTCGGCACTGATTCTTACTGACACACGGCCATTGACATGGAAATTATCTGATGACCTCAGACTCACTGCCCAGGTTGCAGCCTACCATGATACTTGTTTTTTTTTTGCCCTTGGCATGTGCGCTTGTGCAAGCAAAAATTGGCATGCACAACTGAACATTTAATGACAATTTATAATAGGATCACTTTAGGGTTAAAGCAAAATACCAGTCTTGATAAAGTTGTAAATAGACCCTGAAGCCCCTTTGACTCTACAGCTACATGAATCACCAGTTTCTCCCCAGAGGTCCATAGGTCATCCCTGTAGACTGTCCGAAGCTAGTGCCTTACAGCTGTAGCCTCATCATGTAGTTATCAACTTAAGATAGTGGTGTGTTGCTTAGGGCACTAAGTAGGATCACCCTAGATATGACATTAGACAAAATGTCATGATAGAGTCATTTAGCCAAGACCGTGGAGGTTTGTAGAATAGAGACCAATTAGATTATTAAGGTGTTGTAACTATATCCTAAATATTGTTTTTTAAATTTAAATTGGGACATTTAGAAAGTAATACGGCCCTTAACAAGTTCCCCGTTCGACCACCAGATGATGCCTCAACGCCACTCATTTGGGGAAGAAATGTAAGGATGTATTGCGTGAGTGTGGTGCGTTATTAACATCTGCCTAAGTTACTGCCTAAATCAACCGGACGACAGGTGCGGAACGACGATCCTTAACCAGGACATCCCATGGCCATTCTTGTGGTAGTCTGCAGCTTGCAGAAATCATACCAGGTTAAACCACCAGAGGGGGACTGTCACGACAATCCACAACCAGGACATCCCATGGTCATTCTTGTTGGGAGTTGAAACCTGCAGAATCCTTCCAAAATTTAACCTACCAGAGGGGGACTGTCATGACTGCCTACGAGAATCCAAATAGGTCAGATCAGGTTTACAATGAATAACTTCAATCAGACCCCTCAAACCCGTAGACGGGGAAGGAAAGAACTAGTGGGGTTTAACAACACACGTCCTGTTGTAAATCAAGGGAGAAGATCCAGGCCTGTGCTCTCAAGATTCACCAAAGGAACGTGCTTTGTCTCAACAAACTTTTTCCCACTGAAACTCTAATACATTCAAAAGCAAATACTAGAGCAATATTTCCAACGTAGAATGTGGGGAATGGTCAGAGGTGATCTATAGGATACTAATGTCATTTTATTTGTTCTTTTGTGATGTCATTCAAAATGTTATAAAGGAAATACAGTAACTTGGAAAGTATACCCACTACATATATGATGTTTCCATACTATGCATTGTCCATACTATATGTAATATATATCACATATATGAAAAATTATGAAAGTATTTTTGTTAAGAGACAGATGTGATTTGAGAAGTTATAAGAGATAATTATTTTCCAGAACTTTTCACAGTGAGTAATCACCACCCCGGAGTGAGGTCAGGGAGCGTGCCAGCCTGCCAGAACCGCCCCTTTCGAGCCAAAGGTATGAAGGATGGGTGAAGAAGTTAACACATTAGACCGGAAAAGCGTGAAGCTGGAGCTGCGCGTTTAAAATGGTTTGACTTTGAATCTTAACACGAGGTGGAGGCGATAAACTCATTCATGATAAATACATTTATGATTTCTTTCTCAAAGCGGGCAGCGGTTCGTGTGCAAAGTATATGGTTACTGTAGGTGAGAGTAGTTTCTGAATGTAAAAATGTTAAGTGCCTCTATCCCTCTCTCTCCCTCTCCAACTCTTCTTTAACAAGCATCCATGTTGTTGTCATTCCGCGAGGGACCTGTTTTCAGCGTATTAGGTCTCCAGTCAATAACCGGTTCAGAGTGTGTATGTTTATCCTGTGTTCCCATTTAATTAGCTAGTAAATGAATAATTAAATCAATTTGTGTAGTCTTGAATCACAAGCAAGGCTCGGGTTTTTGCAGATGCAAGGAGGTTACGACTGTTCAGAGTGATGATATGATACGATGTTGTGCAGTAATGAAATGCTTCACTGGGTCAGTCTGAAACTTTGCACACAAACTGTTGCCATCTGGTGGCCAAAATCTAAATTGTGCCTAAACTCATGTAATTTTATGGCCTTTCTCTCCATTTCAAAGATGGAAAAAAGAAAGAAAGAAACCGTATGTTTTTTTGTTTGTATTATATTTTACCAGATCTAATGTGTTATATTCTCCGACATTAATTTCTCATTTCCACAAACTTCAAAGTGTTTCCTTTCAAATGGTACCAAGAATATGCATATCCTTGCTTCAGGTCCTGAGTTACAGACAGTTCGATTTGGGTATGTCATTTTAGGTGATAATTGAAAAAAAAGATCAGATCCTTTAAGATTCTTTTGGGAAACCGGGCCCAGGTTGGTTCATTTCAGCCATCAGCTTGTCACATCCTAATTCGGATGTCTTGTTTGTTTTATTAACCTTTTGTAAATCCAAGGCATGTGTATATTAACCATATACTTACAGATATGTCATAGTAATAAAATGTATTTCTAAATAAATGTATTGTATAATTCCTCATTAGGCACAGGCTGTCACACCCTGATCTGTTTCACCTGTCTTTGTGCTTGTCTCCACCCCCCTCAAGGTGTCGCCCATTTGCCCCATTATCCTGTGTATTTATACCTGTGTTCTCTGTTTGTCTGTTGCCAGTTCGTCTTGTCTCGTCAAGCCTACCAGCGTATTTCCCGTACTCCTGTTATCGCTCTAGTTCCTGCTTTCTTGTTTTCCCGGTTTTGACCATTCTGCCTGCCCTGACCCTGACTGCCGTTCTGTACCTTTCGGGCTCTGCTCTGCCTGCCCTTGACCTGCCGTTTGTCTGCCCCCTGTTTTTGTAATAAACTTTTGTTACTTCGAACTGTCTGCATCTTGGTCTTACCCTGACTGACCCAGTAGACTTAGACAATCTCCGCAACGCCATCTCCTCCCAAGGAGCCACCATTGGGAGACACGAGGAGTTACTTCGAGGTCTTCTGGACAGATTCCAGACCTTGGCAGAAAGCCATGACTGTGCCTTCAAAACATTGAGCAATTCCGTGGATTATCTGTGAGACAGCCGGCCACAACAGTAGCCTTCCAGCCTCCCAGTAACACAGCTGTCAGCAGTGCATCTCTACAGGCCACCCCGGCTTCCTGAGATCCCTGCTCATCAGTAGGTACAAGTACTCTGGTGGGCCATACAGAGAATATTCTTCCCTTACTCGCACCCTCTCCGTGCCATCCTGCTGTGGGGCGACCAGTATAAATCTTTTCGGGTTCTCATTGACTCTGGGGCTAACGAGAGATTCTTGGACACCATGCTGGTGTCTGAGCTGGGCATCACCACTCAGCCCCTCTCCAGCCCCCTGAACGTTAGAGCACTGGATGGGCGCTCTATAGGCAGGGTCA
>NW_026602126.1:0-24582 GCF_029448725.1 Salvelinus fontinalis | reverse complement strand
CGTCGAGGGGGCGTCGAGGGGGCGTCGAGGGGGCGTCAGTGGTCGAGAGGGGGCGTCAGTGGTCGAGAGGGGGCGTCAGTGGTCGAGAGGGGGCGTCAGTGGTCGAGAGGGGGCGTCAGTGGTCGAGAGGGGGCGTCAGTGGTCGAGAGGGGGCGTCAGTGGTCGAGAGGGGGCGTCAGTGGTCGAGAGGGGGCGTCAGTGGTCGAGAGGGGGCGTCAGTGGTCGAGAGGGGGCGTCAGTGGTCGAGAGGGGGCGTCAGTGGTCGAGAGGGGGCGTCAGTGGTCGAGAGGGGGCGTCAGTGGTCGAGAGGGGCGTCAGTATGTGATGTAAGTGCTTGGAGAAGGTACAGGAACAACAGGCATCAGAGGGTTTAAAACAAACAGCTACTTTTCACAACCAATAACTATCGTATGTATGAACCGACTGGCTCCTCCTGACCTGCAGTCTCTGTGTGTGGTTTAAATAGTAACAGTGTGTTTGCTGGAGTATTATGGCGAGGTTAGGGGTCAGTACTAACCTGCAGGGCCCATGTTGCCCATTCCTCCTCCACCACTCAGCCGGTTGGCATTGATAGGTTGTCCTCCTGGTCCCAGGCCCATCCCAATCCCTCCCAGACCCCCTACACACAGAGGACACACAGAGTTGGAGTTTGACCACACAAACATAATATCCCTTATGTAATGCCTTGGTTCACTGGAGAACAAAACAGCTGACAACATGACCCATTTCTGATAGAGATAATACTGAAGTCAAGTCATTCTAGGTGTTCTAGAGATAGTCAGAAAGGGACAGGATGTGTACTCACGTGGTAACTGAGGAGCTTTCTCCACCGGGTGGAAATCATCAGCTGGCATAGACTTGTCATCCTGAAACACACAGAAAGAACATATCAAGAGGTGGTTCTCACACAACATATTACCATATCAACATGTAACAACCTCCATTTTATTTAACTTGGCAAGTCAGTTAAGAACAAACTCTTATTTTCAATGACAGCCTAGGAACACCGGGTTAACTGCCTTGTTCAGGGGCAGAATTACAGATTTTTATCTTGTCAGCTCGGGGATTCGTTCTTGCAACCTTTCGGTTACAAGTCCAACGCTCTAACCACTAGGCTACCTGCCACCCCAATGACCTCTGACCTTCCACACACATTAACAGCACAGTGTTAGAGGGTTTAGAAATCAGAAACATGCCAATAACAAAGCACACGTACCATCTTAACATGCATCTGTCTGTCAAACAGCATTTGGCCGTTGAACATGGCTAGAGAACAGAGTTAAGGAATGCCATCAATAAAAATACAATGGTCATGTGCTTCGTAAACTAACAGTGAAATGCTTACTCATGGGTCCTTTTCTAACCATGTAGACTTAAAGATAAAAATAGTGACAAGTGAATAATAATAACAGCCAGGACATGTATAAAGAGTTGAGACTATTAGGCCAGCATAAAGAGATCTTCTTCTGCAGTATAAGTGTAGAGGGATACAGATAGAATCTGCAGCCTGTTGGAAGGTGGGTGTGTTCTGCAGTAGTATATAATATATAAAGGATACAGATAGAATCTGCAGCCTGTTGGAAGGTGGGTGTGTTCTGCAGTAGTATATAATATATAAAGGATACAGATAGAATCTGCAGCCTGTTGGAAGGTGGGTGTGTTCTGCAGTAGTATATAATATATAAAGATACAGATAGAATCTGCAGCCTGTTGGAAGGTGGGTGTGTTCTGCAGTAGTATATAATATATAAAGATACAGATAGAATCTGCAGCCTGTTGGAAGGTGGGTGTGTTCTGCAGTAGTATATAATATATAAAGATACAGATAGAATCTGCAGCCTGTTGGAAGGTGGGTGTGTTCTGCAGTAGTATATAATATATAAAGGATACAGATAGAATCTGCAGCCTGTTGGAAGGTGGGTGTGTTCTGCAGTAGTATATAATATATAAAGATACAGATAGAATCTGCAGCCTGTTGGAAGGTGGGTGTGTTCTGCAGTAGTATATAATATATAAAGGATACAGATAGCCTGTACAGCTTCCAGGGCCTGTTCGAAGGTAACAGTCCCCATCCCTCTGCTCTTCCCATCCTTATCCTCCTTCACGTCAGCCCTCTTCACTGTTCCTGCCATACCAAACACCTCCTTCAGCTTCTTCCAGCCCACCTTGAAGTCCAGCTGGGAGGAGACAGCACAGACGGGAGGGACCGGGTTAGCATAGAAACAACCGTTACCACACAACACATCTAAACAGACAGGAGGGGACCGAGTTAGCAATAGCATAGAGAACAGTGAAACTAACAAGGTCAACATGGAACTTCAAGTTCTAGGAAGATGCCGTTGGACTTGAGATTTAGAGTGCACCGCTCAAGTTGTCTTCAATTGGTAAACAGGAATATTGGTAGGTTAACTTGGGACTTCAATACAGCAGATACAAATCTAGTGAGGGGAGATGGTCAGAGACAAAGGCACAGAGAAGAGAGACAGACGTCAGAGAGTAGTGTGTATGCTTGTCCTCACGTTGGCTACGAACACAGTGGTCCCTAGGCGTCCGACCCGTAGGGAGCTGATGACCTCATGGGGGACGTTGGGGTTGTTAGCGATGGAAGGGGGTACACCTACACCGCCCGGTCCCCCCTCCTGCCCCCTGCCTCCCCCTCCAGGGTACATCCCCCCTGTACGCTGCAGCACGCGTCGAGCACGCTCCCCATCAGGATCCTGAAAGAGGTAAAACAGAACACCTAAACTTTGACCTATTACTTCAATTCTGAGCTTTAGCCCTCTACACCAGGGTTCTGGAGCAGGGAAACAAGGGGTTAAACACAGATGGCCCCATCCTTTGACCTCTGACCTATAATTACAACTCTAACATTTGATGTTAACTAGGTCTAGTTCTCAGTGATTACAGTTAAGACAGTCTCAGAGATCAACATTACAAACCATGTTAATGTAAGCACATTTCCAGCAGGCTGGATTAAAGTGCAGATTTGGCACACCAATGAGTTTAACCTCTCAACACCGCGTGGTGCCTACAGAGTGTGAACAGGTCCTTACCGCCATGATATTGAGGGGTCTTCCATTCAGATCATATTTGTTCATGACTTCTATGGCCTTCTTCACAAACTCCTCATCTTTGAACTCCACAACACTGCAGGACAGACAGTCAGTGGATGAAGACATGTATAAAAATGACTCATGAAGTTAGGTGTGTCTGAAATGGACCCTATTCCCCATGTTATAGTACACTACTTTTGACCAGAACCGTATTAGCCGCCCCATGTGACTCTGGTCAAAAGTAGTGTACTGAATGGGGAATATAGGGGCCTACACGAGGACGGAACCACGGAATTCAGACAATAAAACAACATTTAAAAATGTATTGAACTTAGTAGGGATTCAACTAAATGTAAAAATAATAATATTAATTTGCCCATCATAAGACATTAACAAAATGCATCAATGATTCGTATTTCCTGCAACTTTCTGAAGAGGCAACAAGAATTCCGCCAACCTGTGCGTGCAGCTACCCCTTTATGTAGCCGTTAGCGACAATGCTAATAAACTCTTCTGGTAGATGGAAAGGCTTACCCAAAAACCTTCTACACTAAAATGTTCACTACAAAGCAGCCTATGCTTACCTGGCTGAATAATTATTTGCATAAATCCAGTGGGTATTTGTTTGGCAAACACTACCATCACGTGCACTACAAAAACAAAGCAAAATAAAAGCCTCTTGCTAGGTGCTGTGTATACCCCCAAAAAATTGACATTGAAGTGTTTTCCCCAGGCCTCAAAAATTGGCCTGCTGAGGTGGTTTAAGCATTGAGCGATAACCTGAAAAAACTGAAACGTGGACAAACAAAAACTGAATTTGGGGAGAAGCAAAACGGAGTCACGCAATAAAATTCATACAGACTGTATAGGGCCCTAGGAATAGGGTGTCATTTGAGACGCACCGTGTCAGCCTGGTCTCAGACTAGATTTAACATATTACAAGTAAATCCGGGACACTGAAATTAGTATGACTTGACACTTTTTACATGAAACAGAAGTTTACTTAAGGCAAAAAACTAAATGGTGGTTGGTTGGGGTGGATATAACATCTAGCAACCCAAAGGTTGCATGTTCGAATCTCAAGGACACCTTTAGCAACTATTTACTACTTTTTAGCTACTTAGCATGTTAGCTAAACCTAACCCTTTAACCTAACCCTTAACCTAGCTAATGTTAGCCACATAGCTAGCATTAGCCACAAATTGGAATTCGTAACATATACACATTGCAAATTCATAACATATTGTACAAATTGCCTATACGTAACATAATACAAACTGCAATTTATAACATATGCAAATTGTAATTAACATTTCATATGAAATTAACACATAACATACGAAATGTAAAATGTCATTAAAGGGAGTGCATCAGATTTACGTAAAGAATCATAAGAAATGTACTGAGACCATGTTGCAAAGTTAGACAGGTAAAGTTTGGTTCCTTACCCACATCCCTGTACAGATAACACCAGGGGATCCAGAGACACAGATCCATAACAGAGGGAATGAACAAAGACAGTGATTAGACTGACAACAGTTATCATTATTACACATTTGACATCATGCTATTAGTGGATTACATCCATCTTGAAGGGCCAGCTAACAGGCCTTGATGTGGGGAGTGTGTTTGCTTGTATCCAAGGTAAAAAGTTAAGTGAATTTAAAAGACATTGACTTGGTTTGCAATAGACTTGTTTTTTTGTTCCCAGTAGAGACATAGTACCCTTACCGTCTTCAGTGGAATAAAAAGGACTCAGGATATACTTACAAATATGTCGTTCTGTGTCTACGTTTGTTTAGGAGTATATACTATACAGTCCGTTTGTCAAACTACATGTTACATTAACTGGATGAATTGAATGCATTCACAACCTAGTTAGCAAATTCCTGGCTGCATCATAATATTACAGATGAATAAACGATGGTGAGATTTTACTGTGAGCCGCTGGAGAAAGAAGAAAGTTACTTTATACAAAACCTACAATAGTTTAGAAATAATTAGTTTTTTCATTAAGAGATAATTATGCCATTGATCCAAATAAAAAGGTAACAATTTGAATACCAAAAAGTAAAATGTCAATCAATAAGACATCAAAATCCCTTTGAGAAATGGTCAACTGCCAAACTTTGACACCAATTGAGAAAACTACAACAACTTAAAAACAAATGTGTACTAAGTTTCAGATGAATTCAAGTTAGTGTTCCAGAATCAACAAGAAGACATCCTCCATCACTCTACAGCCAACTAGGCTATAACAGGCTCTAGCTAACAGCCACCAACATATCATCCCATAGACATACATGGATAACCCCTTGGATCAGTGCCTTACAGAACACTTGGTAAATAAAGATATACTGCAGTGGAGGGCATTTAAAACCTCGTGCAGTGAGTTGGTCCACATCACTTACCCTTGACTTTCCTTCAGCATCCTTAAAGAGCTCCACGTATGTAACCTCACCAACTTCATGAGACATACAAAGGAAAAATACCAAGAGAACAAAAGGCATTTAAAATCACCAGTCGACTGTTGAACCACCACTCTCGCTCCAGGGCAGGCCGTTGCCTTGGTTATGCCGTTACGATGCTTCCCCATGATTGGTCAACAGTGAGCCCAGACCAACAGTCACCACACAACCCCTTCCAATGCCTTCCTGGGCTCGACTGAGACAGACACACAGTCAGTCAACTACTGTCAACCTGGGAATTCAGATCACACTTCAGTATAGAAGAACAGTTTGGTCAACACGGTTCCTGTCAACATAGCAAGAAGTCACTACAGTTTAAAAGGTGTCCTTTTCACCTTGAAAAAAGACTTTGTAAAGAGCTAAAGACCCAATAGTTCAGTGCACAGAAAGACAATGGTTTCATTCATACAAAACAATCATTTATCACCTTAACACAGGTTCAACTGAATCAAGTAGTCAATACTACTACTTGTCTGAGGTTACATTTTGGAGCTGTAAGTCAATATCATAAAACCAATAGTAGCTAACTACATAACAACTTTAACAAGCACAGACATTTCAATTCAATCCAAGCTAAATTGGTGTCCACCCAGGAGTAAAAAATGAAAAATCCAGAAATGTCTATTCTACTGACTTAATAATATCTGCAATACAATAACATGTTGCCTCAAAAGAAGGAACTACGAGAAGATATGGCTAGGTCTATGTTCTGGTCACAAAGAGAGGACTGAGAAAGCTCCTGTTGAGCTGGAAAGAATAGGGCTCATCTCTATAGGGAGAAGCAGCATGGCCCTGTGTGTGGATGGATTACCTTTCTCTCTCATCAGATCTTTAATAGCCTGCCACTTCGTGTCATAGGGGATGTTGCTAATGAACACGCGGTTCCTGTGACCCCCTCCTCCGCCCTTCTTGTCCCCGGTGACCTGCTTCTCTTTGTAGGGGTGGAAGCGGTTCCCTTTGCGACCTCCTCCAGACACCTTTTCTTTGAGCTCAGACTTGGTATTTTGGGTTGGGGCGGTTTCAGGGGCATCAGTAGGGTCATCTGCAAGGGTTTCGGCATCATCGATAGGGGTGTCATCGATAGGGTCGCCATCTAGAGGGGTATCATCATCACCAAGGACCTCATCTCCAAGGACCTCGTCATCACCCAGGCCTAGGTCCTCTTCTTCTGCAGGGGCATCTTCACCAAGAACCTCATCTTCTTCTGGCTCTCTGAAGAAAACAGAAGAGTACAGTATTGATGGATGCAGCTAGCTTGTCTGTTATAGGTAATGTTGCCTAAACCTACATGGTCATTTCACCCATGTTCCAAATAACAAAGATGTGCACATAAGTTCATGCAACTTCAATCTCCCATAACTAACATGGGTTTATAGACACAAACGGCTAGTTAGCTACACAGTCGTCTCTTCACCCAACTGGTGGGTGGCAGAGAGGAGAGGAAAGTTACTGTAGGCAACTCTCAAACCAGTCTAATAGGAATGGATGGAGGTATAATCCAGTTTTTACTTATGTAGTAAATGAAAAGGCATGTGACATATCTGAAATGCTGTAATATAATTGCCAAAATAAAATATTGCCATATATTATACAGGTCATATTAGTTTTATACAAATGTTCTGTATAAAGAGACTAATTACAATTTTAGATATATATGTGTGTATGTGTATATACAAAAAACAGACACATAAAACAGACCTTAATGTCTAAATGTTTGTTTTCTTAGAAAGCAATTTTAGTAACGTTACTTGTTGCATTGATAACTTGTCTAAATCCCATCAACTGATTTCAGCCAGTTGATGGCTGTGGATTGACTGCATTGTTTGAATGGAATGTTGGCATTCCCAAAAAATATGGAATCATTCCTCTAAAACTAGTTAACCATACAGTAAGGATACATTTCTCAAATTCATTATTTACAGTCTTTTCACAGTATTGGCAAACAATTGTTAACCAACTCCCTGCCCAAAATGGCTGACCTTTATCCGCAAAACGGTTCACGCAAGTTCTAGGATGATAATTCTATGAGTTAAACGCACTAACGTTAGCTAGCTACACATGGTTGGATGGATAAAACTAATTTAGTTATCTGCATAACTACCTAGTAAAAGAACGGTATATTACACAAATCTAAAAACAAATTTGACGATCAATGAAGACGACGATAACCAACAATTTAGTTAACTAGCTAGCAAAGTAGCAACTAGATAGCACGCCGTAGCTAGTTTGATGCTAGCTTTAATGCTAGGCTAACATTAGCTAGCCTCCATCTTGCCTGTGAGTGCAGCACAGATTGTGTCAGAAAAATACGATATTTTAGTTACATTTTCAGGCCATTCGTGCCATCCTGAGATGTTCCCTCTGTCTCAGCCTCGATGGGTTCAATAATATCCTGGACAATATCTGCCATATTCGTCGGTTTGCAGAAAAAGCTAATTCAATCGAGAGATGCGCCTCCGCTAACACTGCGCAGTTTAAAATTTGTGACGCTCCAGGCCTCCACCAACGCGAGAAAATGCGAGAATTTGGCCTGGTTGTCTTCATAGCCTAAAGCCTAAACACCCGTAGGTTTCCCGCAATTTATATATTTCTACAGTTTCGATTTGGTTTTAGTCATTTCAATATATATAAATATATATATTATATATATATACAGTACCAGTCAAAAGTTTGGACAGTAATTTCAACAACAAACAAATATTTAACTAGGCAAATTATTTAAGAACAACCAGGGAACAGCCTTGTACAGGGACAAAAGTATATATTTGTACTTTGTGAGCTCAGGGATTCGATCCAGTAACCTTTCAATTACTGGCCCATCACTCTAACCACTAGGCTACCTGCCGCCCCATTCAAGGGTTTTTCTGAATTTTTACTATTTTCTACATTGTAGAATAATACTGAAGACATCAAAACTATGAAATAACAGAATTTGTTCTTAACTAACTTGCCTAGTTAAATAAAGCTAACATTTAAAAAATGAGGGTCTGATTCACACAGTCTCCTCTGAACAGTTGATGTTGAGACGTGTCTGTTACTTGTGAAGCATTCATTTGGGCTGCCATTTCTGAGGCTGGTAACTCTAATGAACTTATCCTCTGCAGCAGAGGTAACTCTGAGTCTTCCATTCCTGTGGCGGTCCTCATGAGAGCCAGTTTCATCATAGCGCAAGATGGTTTTTGCGACTGCACTTGAAGAAACCTTCAAAGTTCTTGAAATTTTCCGCATTTACTGACCTTCATGTCACGCCTGCTCCCGCTCTCCCTCTCTGGCGCTCGAGGGCACCAGGCTGCCCTTCGTTATGCACACCTGTCACCATCATTATATGCATCAGCGCTCACTGGACTCCTTGACTTTGTTGATTTCCCCAGCTATATCTGTCTGTTCCTCCATTGGTTCCCCATGTCAGCATTAATGTCATTATGTTTTCTTGTCTAGACGCTGTCCTGTCCTGTTCCATGTCCGTTGTTAATTAAATATTCACTCCCTGTACCTTATTCTCGTCTGCCCGCGTCGATCCTTACAGAATGCTGACACCAATATGTGAAGCATCAGGGAGTTTTTGTTCTTTTGTTTTTGTTGGTGACGTCGGCTCCGGGTGCCGTCGCCGATGGAACCGGGGGTGCCTCAGCTGGCTCGTCTGGCTTCTACGCCTTAGCTGGCTCGAGAAGTTTTCTTGCCTTGGTTGGTTCGGCAGGTTCCCATCCCACGTCACACCTCAGCCAGTTCATCGGGCTCCCATGCCCCAACCGGCTTGTCAAGCTCCCACGCCTCAGACGGATCGTCGGGCTCCCACGCCTCAGCCGCCTTGCCGGGCTGCCACGCCTCTGCCGACTCATCGGGCTCCCACGCTTCAGCCGGCTCATCGGGCTCCCACGCCTCAGCCGGCTCGTCGGGCTTTCACGCCTCAGCCACCTCGCCAGGCTCCCACGCCTCAGCCGTCTCGCCTGGCTCCCACGCCTATGCTGGCTTGTCGGGCTCCTGCACACCTGCCGGCTTGTCCAGCGCCTAGGTCTCGTCCGGCCCGTCAGGCTCGCCCAGGTGGGACACCGGGTGGCGCCCCTAGAGGGGGGGTACTGTCATGCCTGCTCCCTCTCTGGCGAGATGTAGAAAATAGTAAAAAATAGTAAAAAATAAAGAAAAACCCTTAAATGAGTAGGTGTGTCCAAACTTTTGACTGGTACTGTATATATATATATGCACACACACATAGGCCCACCACTTGGGAGCCAGGCACACCCACTGAGGAGCAAGGCACAGCTAATCAGAATGAGCTTTTCCCAACAAAAGGGCTTTATTACAGAAACAAACTCCTCAGTTTCATCAGCTGCCTGGGTGGCTGGTCTCAGACTATCCTGCAGGTGAATAAAAATGGATGGGGAGGTCTTGGGCTGGCGTGGTTTACGTGGTCTGCTGTTGTGAGGCCAGTTGGACGCACTGACAAATTCTCTAAAGCAACGTTGGAGGTGGCTTATGGTAGAGAAATTAACATTAAATTCTCTGGCAACAGCTCTGGTGGGCATTCCTGTAGTCAGCATGTCAATTGCACGCTCCCTCAAAACTTGAGCCATCTGTGGCATTGTGTTGTATGACAAAATTGCACATTTTAGTGACCTATTATTGTCCCAAGCTCAAGGTGCACCTGTGTAATGATCATTCTGTTTAATCAGCTTCTAGATATGCCACACCTGTCAGATTGATGGATTATCATGGCGAAATGCTCACTAACAGGGATGTAAACACATTTGTGCACAAAATTTGATATATTAAATCAAATTTGTGTGCGCATGGAACATTTCTGGGATCTTTAATTTCAGCTCATGAAACAAGGGACCAACACTTCACATGTTGCATTTATATTTTGTTCAGCGGCATTATGTTTGACACCCCTTCTTTAGCCTCTCTGCATCTCTCTCACACTCTCTCTCTCTGTCTCTCTCTCGCTTTCTCTCCAAACCTAAGGCCCTTTAACTTTGTACATTCATAACAGTCCAAAAAATCTCTTTCTTCTATGAATTGATAACATATTTCCAATCAATATAACCATATAAATATGATTCATTAACTGAACATCAATAATATAATAATGATTTAAAAAAAATTCGATTAAACTTCTAACCAGGTCCAAAGTGTCATGTTGAACAGCCAGAAGCCCAAATATATATCTGACCATGTGCTTGTTGCGTCAAGTTGATATCTTTGGGTTCTGAGAGGGAGCCAGAGATGTTTGGCAAGTGGATGTTGTTATCAGGTCCACAACCAAACGGGCACCCTCTAGGGGCCCACAACCCTTGTAGAATTGCAGGAAATTAGCTTTAAAACCGCATAATTTTCTCTCAGCCTAATGGCAAAATGTGAAGAATTGTATGAGATATTGTTTCTCTCTGTCCCATGGCAAAATGTGTAGAATTGCAGAAAATGTGCTTAAAAACTGAAAAATTATCTCTCTGCCCCATGGTAAAATGTGTTGAAATGCAGGAAGTTAGCTATTTCCCCCCCAAAAAAATATATTTTCCAAAAAAAAAAAGGAGGTAGGTGCCCCGGGGCCCCAAATGTGGTAGTCCGGCCCTGATCATTCAGTGACACTGACACTTCTCACTACTTCTCACTATTCTCAGGTCTGCATGTGACTTGTGTAATGTACCTTGTACATACACTAATAACAGTGAAGTGATGCCACTGAAGACCCACTGTAGAATAATGTGAATGTAAGTGGTCTGGTGATGCCACTGAAGGCCCACTGTAGAATAATGTGAATGTAAGTGGTCAGGTGATACCACTGAAGGCCCACTGTAGAATAATGTGAATGTAAGTGGTCAGGTGATACCACTGAAGGCCCACTGTAGAATAATGTGAATGTAGGTGGTCTGGTGATGCCACTGAAGGCCCACTGTAGAATAATGTGAATGTAAGTGGTCAGGTGATACCACTGAAGGCCCACTGTAGAATAATGTGAATGTAAGTGGTCAGGTGATACCACTGAAGGCCCACTGTAGAATAATGTGAATGTAAGTGGTCAGGTGATACCACTGAAGGCCCACTGTAGAATAATGTGAATGTAAGTGGTCAGGTGATACCACTGAAGGCCCACTGTAGAATAATGTGAATGTAAGTGGTCTGGTGATGCCACTGAAGGCCCACTGTAGAATAATGTGAATGTAAGTGGTCAGGTGATACCACTGAAGGCCCACTGTAGAATAATGTGAATGTAAGTGGTCAGGTGATACCACTGAAGGCCCACTGTAGAATAATGTGAATGTAAGTGGTCAGGTGATACCACTGAAGGCCCACTGTAGAATAATGTGAATGTAAGTGTTCAGAGAGAAGCATGAGGGGTGTGGCTGTATTTTGCAGATATAAAACCAGTAAGCCTAATAAAGATGTCTCAGCAACTGGGCTCTGATTGGAGAGAGTGCAGACTGCGTCTCTGTTCCTAATGTCTCTGTAAGTCAATAACCAAATAACCATTACCACAGGACTCTCTGTAATGACCCAACGGGACACAGGCCAGAGAATGATGTGATTACATTCATCATGAAAAACATCAGCCTGTCTCAAGGGAGAGAGAGAGAGTGAAAGAGAGTGAGAGAGAAGAGAAAGAGAGAAAGAGAGAAATAGAGCAGAGAGAGAGAAAGAAAGAAAGAGAGAGATCAAATAGAGCAACGAGAAAGGGAGAGAAAAATGTACCTGGTCTAAAGGTTACATTAGCACTGAGCCAAAGATCAAAGCGCACTAATGAGTCTAGTAATGTGGGGCGGCAGGTAGCCTTGTGGTTAGAACATTGGGCCAGTAACCTAAAGGTGACAAGGTAAAAATCTGTCGTTCTACCCCTGAGCAAAGAAGTTAACCCACTGTTCCCCGGCGCCGAAGATGTCGATTAAGGCAGCCCCCCGCACCTCTCTGATTCAGAGGGGTTGGGTTAAATGCGGAAGACACATTTCAGTTGAAGGCATTCAGTTGTACAACTGACTAGGTATCCCGCTTTCCCCTCCTTAATAATGTTCCCCTCTCCTGACGTTCACTACATGATCAAAAGTATATGGACACCTGCTTGTTGAACATCTCATTCCAAAATCATGGGCATCAATATGGAGATGGTCCCCCCTTTGCTGCTATAACAGCCTCCACTCTTCTGGGAAGGCTTTCCACTAGATGTTAGAACATGGCTGAATGGAAGCAAGTCCCCGCTGCAACGAGAGCATTAGTGAGGTCAAGCACAGATGTTGGGTGATTAGGCCTGGCTCGCAGTCTGTGTTCCAATTCATCCCAAAGGTTTTCGATTGGGTTGAGGTCAAGGCTCTGTGCAGGCCAGTCAAGTTGTTCCACACCGATCTCAACAAACCATTTCTGTATGGACCTTGCTTGTGCACAGGTGTATTGTCCTGCTGAAACAGGAAAGTGCCTTCCACAAACTGTTACCACAAAGTTGGAAGCACAGAATCGTCTAGAACAGGGGTTCTTAAACCTTTTCAGCCTGGGACACAAATTAGAAATTCTGTGTTTTTCTGGCTACCAAGCTTAGGAAAATATGCAACTCTACGTAAATATCAGAACATTTCATTGCCCTTATGCCTAAAAAAAAAAAGCAAAAACAAATAACAATGAAATACCCATAAATATATTTTCATGTTTATTTTCCCCCATTAAAAACACTCTTACATACCTGTCTAGGTTGGAACTGTTGCTGTTAAAATACAAGAAAAATTTCATTCTGAACTGGAATAAACAGATTGATCACATCACACAGATGAATAACAGAACACACACAGGCTTTTTGATAGTGCAACCCTAAGTAACAGTACAGATAAAACATTCTGGCTTACTGTTCATCTTACTGTATAAATTATTGTTGATAGAAAGTCCAGTTTGGAATCTGTTGCTCTTAAAATATATATATTTTTATTCTGAACTGGAATAAACTGATTGATCACCTAACACAGATGTAGACCAGAAAACAAGTTGGTTGAAGTTTTCAACAAGCATGTCTATTCTGGGCTCAGTTTTTGACTGCAACACTGAAGTCATGCTCAGCATTGAGTCTGTTCCTGTACTTGAGAACCCTGACTTGCATAGGTATGTGGTGCCAAACTGGATCAGAACATCTACTGCTTTCTCAGTCAGGCAGGAGACTGTTTCCTGCTGCAGATGAGCAACCCAGAACTGTGTGAGTGTTTGTCTGAAAAAGTATCTTGCTTCAATCAGTTTATTCCAGTTCAGAATAAAATGTATTACTTGTAACAGCAACAGTTCCAACCTAAACTTGTTTTCAGCAATCATTTCTACAGTAAAATGTACAGTAGGCCTGAATTTTTCATCTGTACTGTTTCTTAGGGTTGCACTATCAGTAGCTAGTTAGCTTGCTTTGGCTAACGTTAGCTATTAACTGTGTAACGCTACAAGGCCAGGGGATTGTTTGAAAGAGAAACTCACATCTACTACTATGAGAGATAGTACTCCCTTATTTCTGCTTTTCTGCTTACCTGTTATAAAATAACAATGCCTTGCTAATTGACTTACTTTTTCACTTTCGAAGCACTGTTTCCTGAAGCATTCTACCCTGTTCTGAAATAACTCCCTGTTTAACGTTACCGTCATGTTGTGTCAGGACATGTCGTTTTATTAATTTGGTTGTGTCGAGAGACTCATTACTAAGCACTTCCCCACACAAAACAGATTGTGGGCGCTCCTCGATATTTCTCAAAGTTTGTATGAAAGAGACAAAAAGTCATCACTGTATTTGCGTTTCATGACGATTGAGCTGAGTCAGAACTTGTGGCTAGCATGAGTCCATTTACTGAATTTTCTGGACTTTAAATAATACTTTTAAGATCAATTGGATAAAACAATTCCTAAGAAGATCCACTTCTATCTGGAATTTTATTCCTCATCGTGTCTTCTCTACTTTTGGTGGCCTTAACTTCATGTTGTTGTGGTGCAATTATAATATTGACAAAATTCCAGTGAAACTTTCTGCTTTTCATCGGCAGGTTTTCTTGTCATGGTCCTTAATTTATAAACACAATTTTTCTCCACACAGATATTATATATGGAATAATCGGGATATATTGTATAAAAATACTTCTTTGTTTTTAGAATATTGGTTCTGAAATCATATCCTATTGGTGAGCCAACTGGTAAATGCAGAGGGTCTTTAACTCAGGTATAAGGAATTACTATCACTTTACAAGGTCCCTGTAACACCTAAAGATTTTGCAATTGTTTTAGATGCCATTCCCTCAGGTGTTGCTTTATTATTCAGGAACGTGTCAAGACCTGACCCTCAGAGCCTGCCTTCCATTGACCCTGTTGACTCATCAGTAGGAAAGATTTGTTTCTCTTTTGGTCCATTCAACAACAGAACGATACGAACCTTGTTTCAGCAGGATGTTGTATGACCTTATGTCATGCCTTATTGGAATGGATTTATTGATAATATCTGTTGGGGAAAAGTTTGGATGTTGCCACACACATACCTACTTGTTAACAAAATTAAGGAAGTTTCCTTTAAAATTATTCATAAATATTATCCTGCCAACCACTATATGAAGAAGTTTAAGGAAAACATCAACTCAAATTTCTCTTTTTGTAATGACCACCCAGAAACAGTTTTGCATCTTTTTTGGCATTGTATTCATGCAAGAAAACTGTGGCAAGACATCAGTAGATTTATAATTGAACACATTTATGAAGATTTTACACTATTGTGGAGAGATGTACTGCTTGGATTCTTTACATACGATAAAATAAGCTGAAACATTTTTATGTAATTAATTTCATTATTCTTTTGGCCAAATTTCTTATTCACAAATGTAAATTTACTAACAAAAAACACATTTTCTTACCCTACAAAAAGAAATTGAACTGTATTTTAAGACAGTTAAATACTCTACTAACAAAAAAGCTGTTAGAATTGTAAGTTTATGTATGTCCCTTTATTAAGGTCCTTGTGTAATTGTAATGTGATATTGTACCCCCTAGCTCGATTGTCCATTGTATATAATCTATATATACTTGTGTTCCCTTATGTACTTTCTGTTTTGATTTGTTGTTAATAAAAATAAAATAAAAATAAAAATAAAAAATATATATAATATATAGCATGAGCCCATTTCATGATAAATAGCATGAGTCCATTTCATGATAGCGGTGTGTGATGGCGAGTGGGAATACCAAGTCAGTGGCTTGAACGACAGCGCTGCAGCGTGTGGGTCGCGGAGTGATCTTCAAGAAAACTGCAGAAAAAAGATCCGGTAAACAGCGAAGCACATGGGCATCTCCCTCTACAACCTCTCCCCAAACTGAGCAGAGACCGCTGATAAGCAGAGAGTGCACTGAACGGAGAGCGCCGTTACACTTGTCCAAATTAATTCAATTAATGAAATAATTATACATTTATGTCGCGACCAACCATTAACAGGTCCGCGACACATACTTTAAGAAACGCTGGTCTAGAATGTCATTGTATGCTGTAGAGTTAAGATTTTGCTTCACTGGTCACATTGGCAGTAAACCTACCCTAACCAGAAACCGTGGATAGATGGCTGCCAATGTTTGTCTATGGAGATTGCATGGCTGTGTGCTCGATTTTCTATACCTGTCAGCAACAGGTGTAACTGAAATAGTCAAAGCCACTCATTTGAATGGGTGTCCACATACTTGTGTATATATAATGTATCTTCTACTTATTATGAGATTAATCTCATCAATTCAATTCAATTCAATTCAATTGACTTTAATGACATGGTAGGTTCGTTATTACTTACATTGTCAAAGTATACATATCGAAAAATAAAAATCAAATATATATGTATATATATACAAAATATATATATATTTATATATAAATAAATGGTGGGACCAACAGCAATAATAACAGTAGTAGTGGACATGGGATTACCATTAACAACAACAACAATATTAATCAGAACAACAATAAATTAAAGCAACAGTAGTAGACCAGTGTCAATATGACTTGAGAAGACATATGACCTGGTATGAAAGACAAAACAAAACTAAGCTAAATGGGAAATATTATCAATATTACTTTGCATTTTTCACTGGCTGTCCCTCAGGTTGTGGCAGGAGGACACATATTTGGCTGCCAAAACTGCACATTTTGGCTTTTCACCCAATAAATATTTGATTTTTTCTTCATCTTTTATAGTTTCAAATTCTTTGTATTGAGTTATAATTTTGGGAAAGAAATATGCTCTTAGGTCTGAGTATTTGTCACAGTGTAGTAGGAAATGCACCTCTGTCTCTACCTCTCCTCTGGAGCAGAGTGAGCACAGCCTGTCCTCTCTGGGCAGCCAGGTTTGTCTGTGACGACCGGTCTCTATAGCCAGACGGTGCTCACTGAGTCTGTACCTAGTCAATGTTTTCCTCAGTTTTCTATCAGTCACAGTGGTCAGATAGTCTGCCACCATGTACTGTCTGTTTAGAGCCAAATAGCATTGAAGTTTACTTTGATTTTTTGTGGTGTCTTTCCAATAGGTTATATATTTTTCTTTTTGTTTTGTGATGATTTGGTTGGGCCAGATTTTCTGAGGGCTGTCCCGAGGCTCTATGGGGTTGGTTTGGGTTGGTGAACTGAGCCTCAGAACCAGCTGGCTGAGGGGACTCTTCTCTGGTTTCATCTCTTGACATTGTAGAGCTGTGTGATGGAATGTTTTAGGGTCACTTGTTTTTAGATGGTTGTAAAATTTGATGGCTCTTTTTTCTATTCGAATGAGGAGGGGGTATTGGCCCAATTCTGCCCTACATGCGTTATTTGGAGTTTTTCTTTGTACTTGCAATACAGTCTTGCAAAACTCTGCATGCAATATTTCAGTTGGATGTTTGTCCCATTTAGTGAATTCATTATTAGAGAGTGGACCCCATACTTCACTGCCATATAGAGCAATTGGTTCTATAACTGATTGAAAAATTTTGAGCCAGATTCTAATTGGAATTTCAATTTTGATGTTCCTTTTAATGGCATAGAATGCTCTTCTTGCTTTGTCTCTCAGCTCATTCACAGCCATGTGAAAGCTACCTGTGTTGCTCATATTTAGTCCTAGATATGTGTAGTTTTTGGTGTGTTCTAATAGAACTGTGTCCAAATAGAATTTATATTTGTCATCCTCATCATTGACAACCCAATATTTCCACTGCTGATAATATGCTATGTGTGCATACAGTATCTGCTCATTCTGCAAAGGTATCTGGCACGATCAAATATCAATCTACTAATGTTCTATTGTAATTACTTAGGACTTTCATTATATTTCTTTAGGGGGTAGATCAGCTTTAATATTGCAGATAGTTTGTAGTATAGTTTGTTTTTCCTGTTTTGTTGTCTTACAACCTGGAATTAAAATAGATTTTTTGGGGGGGTTGTATCATTTCATTTACACAACATGCCTACCACTGTGACACAAACAAGAAATAAGACAAAAAAAACAGAAAACTTGAGCGTGCATAACTATTCACCCCACCCAAAGTCAATACATTGTAGAGCCACCTTTTGCAGCAATTACAGCTACAAGTCTCTTGGGGTATGTCTCTTTTAGCTTGGCACATCTAGCCACTGGGATTTTTGCTCATTCTTCAAGGCAAAACTGCTCCAGCTCTTTCAAGTTGGATGGGTTCCGCTGGTGTACAGCAAGCTTTAAGTCATAGCACAGATTCTCAATTGGATTGAGGTCTGGGCTTTCACCAGGCCATTCCAAGACATTTAAATGTCTCCCCTTAAACCACCCGAGTGTAGCTTTAGCAGTATGCATAGGGTCATTGTCCTGCTGGAAGGTGAACCTCCGTCCCAGTCTCAAATCTCTGGGAGACTGAAACAGGTTTCCCTCAAGAATTTCCCTGTATTTAGCGCCATCCATCATTCCTTCAATTCTGTCCAGTTTCCTTGTCCCTGCGATAAAAAATGGAATGGTGTTCTCTGGGTAATGAGAGGTGTTGGGTTTGCACCAGACATAGCATTTTCCTTGATAGCCAAAAAGCTAAATTTTAGTCTCATCTGACCATAGTACCTTCTTCCACATGCCGTTTGGCAAACACCAAACGTGTTTGCTTATTTTTTTCTTTAAGCAATGGCTTTTTTTCTAGCCACTCTTCAGTAAAGCCCAGCTCTGTGGAGTGCACGGCTTAAAGTGGTCCTATGGACAGATACTCCAATCTCTGTTGTGGAGCTTTGCAGCTCCTTCAGGGTTATCTTTGGTCACTTTGTTGTGGTGCCATAATCTTTCCATTTTTTAATAATGGATTTAATGGTGCTCCGTGGGATGTTCAAAGTTTCGGATATTTTTTTATAACCCAACCCTGATCTGTACTTCTCCACAACTTTGTCCCTGACCTGTTTGGAGAGCTCCTAGGTCTCCATAGTGCCGCTTGCTTGGGGGTGCCCCTTGCTTAGTGGTGTTGCAGACTCTGGGGCCTTTCAGAACAGGTGTATCTATACTGAGATCATGTGACAGATCATGTGACACTTAGATTGCACACAGGTGGACTTTATTTAACTAATTATGTGACTTCTGAAGGTAATTGGTTGCACTAGATGTTATTTAGGGACTTCATATCAAAGGAGGTGAAAACATGCACGCATCACTTTAACTATTTTTTTATTTATTTTTTGGAAACAAGTTATGTTTTTCATTTCACTTCACAAATTTGGACCATTTTGTGTATGTCCATTACATGAAATGCAAATAAAAATCTATTTAAATTACAGGTTGTAATGCAAAAAAATAGGAAAAACACCAAGGGGGTGAATACATTTGCAAGGCACTGTAGTATTGTAAGAAGCAGCAGGTGATGATGCAGTGATTGTTTTACAGTTGATTATGTCAGTGACCCGCTGTCCAGCTCTCTCTGATAAAGACACTCAATTCAATTAAAATTTAAATTCAAAGGGCTTTATTGGCATGGGAAGCATATGTTTACAATGTCAAAGCAAGTGAAATATATAATAAACAAAAGTGAAATAAACAATATCAAATGTACAGTAAACATTACACTCACAAAAGTTCCAAAAGAATAAAGACATTTCATATGTCATATGATGTCATATACAGTGTTGTAATGATGTGCAAATAGTTAAAGTACAAAAGGAAAATAAATAAACATAAATATAGGTTGTATTTACAATGGTGTTTGTTCTTCACTGATTGCCCTTTTATTGTGGCAACAGGTCACAAATCTTGCTGCTGTGATGGCACACTGTGGTATTTCACCCAATAGATATGGGAGTTTATCAAAATTGGATTTGTTTTCAAATTATTTGTGGGTCTGTGTAATCTGAGGGAAATATGTGTCTCTAACATTGTCATATATTTGGCAGGAGGTGAGTAAGTGCAGCTCAGTTTCCACCTCATTTTGTGGGCAGTGTGCACACAATAGCAAGGCTATGCTCACTGAGGTTGTACATAGTCAAAGAAGTCCTTCATTTTGGTCAGTCACAGTGTTCAGGTTTTCTGCCACTGTGTTTAGGGCCAAATAGCATTCTAGTTTTTTGTGAATTCTTTCAATGTGTCAAGTAATAATTTTTTGGTTTTCTCATGATTTGGTTGGGTCTAATTGTGTTGCTGTCCCGGGGCTCTGTGGGGTCTGTTTGTGAACAGAGCCCCAGGACCGGCTTGCTTAGGGGCCTCTTCTCCAGGTTAATTTCTCTGTAGGCGATGGCTTTATTATGGAAGGTTTGGGAATAACTTCCTTTTAGGTGGTTGTAAAATGTAACTTCTCTTTTCTGGCTGGTATCGGCCTAAATCTGCTCTGCAAGCATTATTTGGTGTTTTACGTTGTACACAGAGGATATTTCTATTGTCAAAGATTCACTTGCGGGTGAAGCACATTCCAGATGACGAATCTGATAACAGTGATTCTATTCTGACTAAACAAGCCACAGGGTTCTTTAAAAGCCCATCCCTCTATCCATACATCCCCCTGTTCCTCCCCCTTGCCATCCCATTATCAATTCATCCCTCCATCCCCGTCCCTCCATTCCTACATCCCACCATCCCTCTGTCATCAGGCAGCGTCTGGTAATGAGTGTTTAATTAGATGGGCTGTTTCAATTATCAGCCAGCCAACAGTAGCACCAATTACACTACATATTATACAACCCATTGGGGTGGATACTGGCTTATGTAGCGGCATACCTACAGGGTGAATATGGCCTCATAGTGTAGCAGTATACCTACAGGGTGAATATGGCCTCATAGTGTAGCAGTATACCTACAGGGTGAATATGAACTCATAGTGTAGCAGTATACCTACAGGGTGAATATGGCCTCATAGTGTAGCAGTATATCTACAGGGTGAATATGAACTCATAGTGTAGCAGTATACCTACAGGGTGAATATGGCCTCATAGTGTAGCAGTATACCTACAGGGTGAATATGAACTCATAGTGTAGCAGTATATCTACAGGGTGAATATGAACTCATAGTGTAGCAGTATACCTACAGGGTGAATATGGCCTCATAGTGTAGCAGTATACCTACAGGGTGAATATGAACTCATAGTGTAGCAGTATACCTACAGGGTGAATATGGCCTCATAGTGTAGCAGTATACCTACAGGGTGAATATGAACTCATAGTGTAGCAGTATATCTACAGGGTGAATATGGCCTCATAGTGTAGCAGTATATCTACAGGGTGAATATGGCCTCATAGTGTAGCAGTATACCTACAGGGTGAATATGAACTCATAGTGTAGCAGTATACCTACAGGGTGAATATGGCCTCATAGTGTAGCAGTATACCTACAGGGTGAATATGAACTCATAGTGTAGCAGTATACCTACAGGGTGAATATGAACTCATAGTGTAGCAGTATACCTACAGGGTGAATATGAACTCATAGTGTAGCAGTATACCTACAGGGTGAATATGGCCTCATAGTGTAGCAGTATATCTACAGGGTGAATATGGCCTCATAGTGTAGCAGTATATCTACAGGGTGAATATGGCCTCATAGTGTAGCAGTATACCTACAGGGTGAATATGAACTCATAGTGTAGCAGTATACCTACAGGGTGAATATGGCCTCATAGTGTAGCAGTATACCTACAGGGTGAATATGAACTCATAGTGTAGCAGTATACCTACAGGGTGAATATGGCCTCATAGTGTAGCAGTATACCTACAGGGTGAATATGGCCTCATAGTGTAGCAGTATACCTACAGGGTGAATATGGCCTCATAGTGTAGCAGTATATCCTGCAGCTTAACAGAGCAGTACCTATAGAGATCCGTAACTGGAGGGGCCTGCATGCAAAAGCATCACATTCCTCATATTCGGAGGGATCTAGAAAATAAAAATAAAGAAGAGGAGAAGGATTTGGGAAAGGAGGAGGGGGAGAAGCAGTGGTGGAGAAAGAGGAGGAGGGAGAGGAGGGTTGTTGCTGCAGCCCCAGTACTAGTGCAGCAGAGGGAGAGAATATATGCGTGTGTGTGTGTCTGTGTGTGAGAGAGAAAGAGAGAGAGAGAAACAGCAGACTGACTGGCTGTGTGAGACTAACAAATGGTTGCCATGCAGCAGGAGGGGGGAACGTGCTTTTGGAGGGAGAGGTAGAGAGACAGAATGATAATGAAGAGGAGGAGGAGGAGGAGGCAGCGGACCTGATGCTGAGCCATCTGACCAGCAGATGGGGGTTAGTCTTGTGTATCTAATGAGAGGACTATGGATGGAGAGATAGGTTTACAGATGGAGGGATGGACGAGGGAGGGCTGTGTGTGCGTAGCGTGCTCTAGGAAACAGCAGTTCTCCAGTAGAGACAGAAACAGAACAGCAGCAACAGGTCGGAAAGCATGTCACGACAGCCTGTCTTCCTGCTGCCTACCTCTTCTTTACCCAACCACATCACATCTTCTGTCAACAGCACATCATCTATCTCTCTCTCTCTCTACCTCTTCTCTACCCAACCACATCACATCTTCTGTCAACAGCACATCATCTATCTCTCTCTCTACCTCTTCTCTACCCAACCACATCACATCTTCTGTCAACAGCACATTATCTATCTCTCTCTCTCTCCTGCTCTCTCTCTTTCGCTATAACTCTCATTCTCTTACACTCTCTCTCCCACTATCTTCTCCCTCTCTCTCTCTCTCTGATCCCTCTTTCTCATTTTCTCATCTATCCCTCTCTCCCACTATCTTCTCTCTCTCCTCTCTCCCCCCCTCTTCCCCACCCCTCTCTCTCTTGCCACCTGCTGCTCAGTCATACCCCAGGCAGAAAGAGGCTAGTGTTGGTATCGTATGAGAGGTCTGTGAGGAATGAGGACTGCTGTCTTTTCTCCTTTCTGTTATCATGTGTTGTCAGTCTCCATCACCTCCTTTTGTGATGAGATTACACCATCTGGCCAGCTGCTCCTCACAACAAGCAACAGGTACAGAGGCTTTCTCCTTATTATATTATGCATCACAATGCATGTGTGATGTCAGGTTTTTGTTTGATATCCTATCGCTTATATGGTTTATGCCATGATGCATTTTCATTTAGTTATGGCATCAATGGAGAATAAGTGGAATTGAATTGGACATAGGCTTTGAACCACATGTTATTGTTGTGCGGACTGTGTGTTTTTGATGTTATGACTGAACGTTAGATTGTCGTATATCTGTCTGTCTTCCTCTGTCTCTCTGGTGTGTATGTCCATGTTAGCGGTCTGCCGACTTCAGTTATGTGTAGGATGAACAGAGAAGCTGGAGCGTGTGGATGTTTTAACGTTGTGTTTGATTAGATATTTACAGAGGAGCTATTTATAGATTACTATTTATTAATATTTCATTTCATTCAGTTCAATCATATGGATGTCCATTGGGTGGTTTCAATTTGTACAGTTGCCAAAGTAAATCATTTATATTAAATTGTATGTTATAGTAAATTATAAACAGTACAGGAATTTCATCTCCTTATGGGATCCTTTTATGACAAAACATGCAGATATACAGTGAACAATCTAAGGTAAACGATTCCAACACAGCACCAACCCCCCCCCCCCCCCCCCCTTCTTCCTCTGCTCTCTCTCTCTCTCTCTCTCTCTCTCTCTCTCTCTCTCTCTCTCTCTCTCTCTCTCTCTCTCTCTCTCTCTCTCTCTCTCTCTCCAGGTAGCATGCAGGCTTCTCCCCGTCTGGGCGTGTGTTCACCATGTGAAGCTAGCTTCCTGCTATGAGCGTGTGTTCACCCGGGTCATATTCATTAGTGTACACTGTAGCAAAATGGAAAACAAAAACAAGTGTTTCTCATTGGACAAGTCCAGGTAGTCCCCCCCTGTTTCAGTCCGTTTTCTTCAGTTTGGTGCTAGTGAACACCACCCATGTGTAGCCTCCATTATAACCACTCCCCGACTGCTATGAGTGACAGTGAAATGCTTCTCAACTCCTTGATCCTGTCGGAGCAGAAGGCAGCATTTGCCTTCATAGGGATGTTGCTGCTGGTCCTTGGCCTGCTCATAGTCCGGTGTTTCAGGATCCTTCTGGACCCCTACAGTAGCATGCCCTCCTCCAACTGGTCTGACGGGATAGAGGGGCTGGAGAAAGGGACATTTGAATACGCACTGACCTAACATAGAAGGATACACACATCACATACATTGATTGCAGAGGCATGTATGCACGTACACAAGCATGCACACAGGAACGAGTATGCATTCATGCACGTGCACGCAGAAAACACACACACACACACACACCACACATTAGATCCCAGCAGCCCCTGAAAACTGGAATGAATGAGCTGAAGTTAAAGCTGTTTCTGTGAGCTTTTACTGAAACTGTCCAGCTCATTGTCTTAGGTAGGCTTTGCTTTCGTCGTTCGAGGGACTACAGCGTCACGTAGGACTGACGCCACCTGTGGAAAGACAATGCGTTCCACATGGGTAACATGTTGGTATTGAGCCTGGTTAGAGAGGCCGCAGAGAACCATGCCTGTGGAAAGACAATGCGTTCCACATGGGTAACATGTTGGTATTGAGCCTGGTTAGAGAGGCCGCAGAGAACCATGCCTGTGGAAAGACAATGCGTTCCACATGGGTAACATGTTGGTATTGAGCCTGGTTAGAGAGGCCA